>NW_027397076.1:36457736-36537487 GCF_003265705.2 Callorhinus ursinus
ACCCCATCCCTCCCACCCCCTCCACTCCAGCAACCCTCCGTTTGTTTCCTGAGATGAAGAGTCTCTTATGGTTTGTCTCCCCCTCTCTGGTTTCGTCTTGTTTCATTTTTCCCTCCCTTCCCCTATGATCCTCTGTCTTGGTTCTCAAATTCCTCGTATCAGTGAGATCATATGATACTTGTCTTTCTCTGATTGACTTATTTCACTCAGCATAACACCCTCCAGTTCCATCCACGTCGTTGCAAATGGCAAGATTTCATTTTTTTTGATGGCTGCATAATATTCCATTGTATCTATACACCACATCTTCTTTATCCATTCATCTGTTGATGGACATCTAGGCTCTTTCCATAGTTTGGCTATTTTGGACATTGCTGTGATTAGCTTACTCTTTTGTTCGAGTCCATTTATATCTGGGTTTTGTCACTTGAAGTCAAAAGCACAAACAACATAGTGCAATGTAGGTATTAGGGTGATGCATAGCAATATTCACGGGTGTAGGAAAGACCCCACGATAGAATAGAAAAGCAAGTTGTGAATAAAGATGATCCTATTAGTAAAAGAGTATATATTTCAAATACATATATGCATTTAGAAAGGAGGGAAGGATCTGTGTATGCTAAAATGTAGTTATCATTGGGTGGTGAGATTTCTGAGGACTCCTTTTTTTTTTTCTTATGTCTCCTATATTTTTTTGAATTTTCTACAGTGAACATCATAATGGTTACAAATCTTTTACATACAGAAAAATAAGCAAAAGTTCCTCTTACCTAATTTATTATCTGGGTATTTTTACTCAAAATACATCCTATGTAGGAGAGAAAATGGGGAAATGTAGCAAAAATTTTTCTAGGACTTGACCCATTTACCCTATTGAATGCTTTAGTAAGTTGATACCATCACACCCCTCCCCCAGCATCATCACCAATTTACTAGTGAAAAACTCAGTTGAAAGGGATCGTGAGGCAATTCCTGGGGGGGAAAAACCCACCGTCATTGAATGGTGTCTGTCTTAGGTGTGAGAAGTGAGAGTAGCATCAAGTGTGATATGGTGGACCCTCCTGAAGACAATGGGAAGCCGAGTCTTGGCTTTCTCTTCTCATTTTGCCCAACTCCTTAATGTTGATCCATGCTCACAGAGTGAACTTTTAATCCCCGTGCAGGTTTGCACATGCAGATATAAATATGAAGCTATATTTTGTATTAAGTTTCTAAGATATATTCATATTCTTTGTAGCTGCCATATATTTCCACAGTTGCATGATAAGTTAGTAAACCATCCCCTCCCACCAGAAATTCTTGTGGAAGGTCAGAAGGTCAATAATGAGCCTTCTGATTATAATCTGACTTTCTATGTAGTTTGACTACAGATACAGGGTATGCTAATCATGCTAGATGAGTCTGTTCAGTTATGTGAGGTTTTTTTTTTTTTTTTTCATTGTAAACATGTACGTTGGCATTCTGATGTCTTCCTCTGGCTCATGCATGTTTTAGTGAGCATGAGTACATCTCCTGTGACTCCTCAAGACAGGTCTCCAATGCCTGGAAGTGAAAGGCCAGATCTAGGCAGCCTTCCCTTGGAGGACATAGAATCTTTGCAATTTCCAGGAGGTTGTTCCCTACTGATTTTAATTAACTGCTCTGGCCCTCTCTATATTGGTCATCCTTTATGTATTTTTATTATGCAATATTTCACATACGCAAAAGAATGCAGTACCATAATAAAAAAAACACCCATGACCCACCTTTCCAACTAAAAAAAAAAATAATGTATTAATGCATTACTTGTATCATGTGCTTTTCTTTTCCTGCCTCTCCCTAAGAAGCAACCATTTTTCTGTAAGTTGTGTTTATCATTCTGTTGATAATTCTAGCACATACATATATAACATTGTAGTTTTCTTGTTTTGAGCCATATTAAAATGGTGTTATACTGTTTGTCGCCTTGAGAACTTGCTTTTCCCGTATACTACCTTTTTAAGATATAGTCATGTTGTCCATGTAGCTCCAGTGTATTTTCACCCCTGTATGATACAGCCTTTGTGACTATACCACTTTTTTACCTTTCTATTTTTTATTCTATTGAGGTTTGTTTTTGGGAGCATTCTATGCTATGTCTTCTCTCCTGTGCCCTGTGTAAGAGTTTTTCTAGGTTATACATCTGGGAGCAGAAATTCTGGGTCATAGGATATGTGGATATTCACCTTTTATGAGATAAGGCAAAATTGTTCTCCAAAGTGGTTGTCACCATTTTACTGTCCCACCACTGTTTATAAAACGTTGTCTTCCTTCAGGTTTCGGGGCAGGGGAATGACCTAACAAAGTGGCATTTTAAGTGGAGACATGTGGCATTTATGTGAAGGATGGATTTGAAGTATATTTAAATTGGGAAATCCAATAAGAAGCTATTGAAGTAGTCCAAATTTGAATTCAGATCCTAATTTAGAGGGTGAGCAATGGGCTTGGTTGACCAATTATTTCGGTCATTGTATTTGGTTATTAAGGTGGAAAAAAACATTAAAAATAATTCTAGCATCATTAGCTTGAGACGGGATTCATTATTCAAACAGTAAAAATATGTTGAGAACCAACTACCTGTCAGGTTGTATATTAAGCAGCAGGAATATAAAGATGAAACACAAAGACCTTTTCTTCAATTAAGGGAGAAACATTAGGTTATGATCAGTTACAGGATAGAGTCATCGCCGTGGTAATGAGGATGAGGACAAAGGATCTTAGAAGTGCAGAGAAGGGTCACCTAATCCAGTCTGGTGGGGGTCTTCTGGAGGAGGGGATCTCTGAGCATCCCAATTTTGAGAAACAGGAATGATCCAGAAGATACAGCAGAAAAGGCCTTTTAGCCAAGAATACAAAAAGGATGAGCTTGTTGCTGCATTTGAGACACTGTAATTATTTCTTTGTGGCCAATGCTTGGTTGGCATACAGGGGAACTTTTACTTACGGAAAGATTGTAGTGGTAGGCAGGAGCCAGATCCTGCTAAGGAGTTTGGACTTTATGACAAGGCAGTGGGAGGCCTTTGGAGTTCTAACTCTGTATTTATACTCAGCTCCCCAGACGTTTTGCCCGTCTTCTACTTTTGATTGTGGCTCATCAGCTTACACTTGGAGGTTGTGTCTAGTTATAGCCTCTAGTTCCTATTACTGAAGGAATCCTGTTAAGAGCCTTCCTGGCTGAGGCATTAAGGTCTTTATACCTCCAGTAGCTTACTGCCCCTGGAGTTACCCTGTCTGGTTTCCAACTCACCTCCTTAACTAGATCATTGTGTGCCCCTTAAGCCTGCCTGCATTATGAGCATACAATTCCTCATCCAAACTGGGCCTCTCTTGAGAGTGAAGCAAGGTGGTATTGGTAGTTATTTGGGGCAATGAGGATAAATCAGGATTGTCTCTGGGGAAAAATAGTGACCTATGATCACCCCAGATTCATCCAAAATGCTTTATCTTGTCTTTTGTGTGTTTGTGTCCTATAAGCAATTTGCCAAGCTTCTGATCCCCCAACTCTGTCTTAATGGCTACATTTTGGACATTTCTTCAGTTGGGCAAACTTCCTCGTTTAGACTCTTCTGTTCTTTTTGGATTTGCATTAGATCTTCTTGATGTAATGTCTTTGAAGTGTCTGGGATCTGCTGTCACCTGGTCCTGGCTGTCAGACTGGGAGACCAAGGCAGCGAGAGGGCCAAACCTGGATGGTGAGTGTGCTCTTGAGAATATAAATGCCCTCATTAAAGTGGGTAACGTTTTTGTATAACTTCTAGGTCCAGGTATCACTTCAGATACCTTATCTCATAACAAGGTTATTATATCCATTTGGATGCTCAGAGAGATTAGACAACTTTCCTGAAATCTCACTGCCAGTAAGGGTATGAGCCCCACGTTTCTCCCATGCTCATATCTTTCCATTCTAATACCCATAGGGATTTGTTTTAAAAGGCAGCTAAGGTGATGTAAGGACATCCAATCCAGCAGGCAAAGATTGAATCCAGAGAAGGTGGTGTTAGGAGATGCCTGGGGCTCTGAGAAATGTCAGAGGTCCTTGCAGTGGGGTGGATGGAAGGGCATGGATGAGCCTTGGAGATCAAGGCAGAGAGGAATCATGATTAACTTAAGTTGCTCTCCCACAAGGCTGAGTTTACAACAGAAATTAATGAACGAGTTTACTAAGGTTTAAGGCAACTTACCTTGAACGTGCATAATGTACCATTAATAAGATATAGCTGACTAAAAAGGTGTGTAACCAAAATTTCTCCAGGCTTCATTATTAGATTGCATTAGAAAAGATACTAGTTGTGTACTATTCAAATCCCTCTGGTTAATTCTCTCCAATTTCTGAAACAAGACCTGAAGTCCCTGCAAAGTTTCCTCCCCACCAGCTTTCTGGGGGCCCTCAGAGAATGTGTTCAGAGATAAATATGCTCACCTGGGACCTGCAGCTTTTCTGGCATGCACCTGCCAGGTGTCCTTTCAGGAGATTCTCCCAAACGTGGGGCTCATACCCTTACTGGCAGTGTCACAGACTCAGTGAGCCTCCCTGTCGGGCATCATCATTGAGTCCTGCAGATTGACTTCAGAGTGGGTGTAGGGATCTACTAGGGCCCTCAGTGAGCTCCACGTCCCACCTCAACCAAAGCAGTCCACTTTTATCCAGTTCATAAGGGGTCTCTATGTTGATTTCACTAAAGAAGAATTTGAACAATTTTTTTTTTTTTTTTTAGAATTTGAACTTCTAACAGATGTTTGAAGACTATTTCCCCAGAGCCCCCTTGGTGCCAGGACTCTGCTGCATTCCAGGGAAAAGTGGGCAAGGGGTCATGTTCCGGCTCAGTGTAGAACTTTGTCTACCTGGCGAACGAAGTACTGTTGTTCAGACACTAAGCGTCACAAAATTGCTTATTGAAATAATTTCTGCCATTCTGGCTTCCGGTTCCTTTCTCCAGAGGTGTCAGACCTGGGGCAGACTGGGAACAAACACCCTACTTGTCTCTGTCGGAGTCCTTAATTGCTACTAATTGAAATTTAGTGTGAGCAGACAAGGAATTGATTTCCCAGAAGGCCAGAAACCAGGTTGGGAGGCCCTGGCCAGGACCAGTGCCCAGAATCACACTGAAAAACTGCTCTGGTAGAAATGGCTCTGTTGCTTCTGCCAGGCATGCACACGTTGCTGGTGCTGCGTCCTGGCTGGCGTGTGACCTTGGCCATCCCTTCCTCCGGAATCTGATTTACCTGCTGCCATTCTTACCAGGATGGACCCCAGATGGCACTTGTTTCTCTGCAACACATGCTTCTGATTCAAAAACTTGCTCAGGTGTGTGTGATTGTCAGGGCCTGTGTTAGAGCCCAGTGTCCTAGCTGCAAAGGAGGTGGGCAATTCTCCAAAGGTAGGAAGCACGTTCGATTGCACTGAGAAGCTCAGAAGAAGTGGGCCTCAGCTGAGCTCCCAGCCAACAGCCGGCGTCAACTTGCTGGCTGTGTGAGTAAGCCATTTGGAAGTGTGTTCTCAGATGAATGCCTGGATCCTTCTCATTACCAGACTTGGCTTGCGTCACTGCTTTTGCCTATACTAATATCTTTATTAGCAAGAACAAATAGCAGGCTATATGTGATCTTGAGCTCAGCCTCCATGTTGCATGGTTCATAGAAGGCTTGTCCGTGGTTTTATCTCATCAGATGGTATATTTTCCTTGCTAACTAATGTGAATCTGGCTCTTTGAGCTTTCACTTTTGTTCTTTTTCCTCTGCTGCCCTCTAGGGGCCCCATTTAGACCTTTCATGTGCCAGGCAAAAACTTACTGCCTGGTGGGAACTATTCTAAACATTTCACCTGCACTTATTCCTTTATTCCTGACAATTTTCCGAGGTGGGTTCTACTTTTAGCCTCCTAAGAAAACAGATGTCAGAATCAAGTAACTTGTTCAAAGTCCTATAATGACCCAAACTGGCATTTGAACCAAGGCAGTCTTGTTCTATTGTCTATGTGCTGCACTATGCCCCTTCTCTTCTGGTGTGGCAAAGGAGATCCATTAGGCATCTTTGTCAGACTTGTTTATGTCTATAACTTTTCTTCGAAGGCTGGGTTTTTACCTCTTGTCTGGATTATGGTACTAACGGCCTTACTGGCTTCCCTGTTGTTAGTAACTTCCCACCAAATAATCTGTTCTCCACACAGTAAACTGAATGATCTTTTAAAAAAAATGATTAAATGCATTCATTTCTCTTTACCTCTTCTCTACACAGGAGAACTAGAAGAACCTGTTTTACCAGGGGGTAGATTAGTCAACCAAGCAAATGGGGTTCAAATCTGCTAACACCCTACAACCACAATCTAAAATGGAGTCTATTGATGCGTGGTTATAACAATACACAATGTTAATTTCTGAGTAATTTTCAGGTTTATCTTGTTCAACATCACACTTATCCTGCAAGGGAGAAAGCACACCTTCTCTTTTTTATGGGCAAAATTCTACCAGTGCTCTGGCTTAGACAGAGTTACAATAAACGTGGTACAGGGTTGGCACTGTTACTTAGAATAGAACTGCGACTCCTAAAACCGAAATGGTTTTCAAAACCTGAATTAGGTGCATACAGTGAAACCCTTTAAGTATAATCTGAAACAGAAGGTTACTGTGTAAAACAGATAAAGCTGCTCAAGTTGAATAGGGGGCAATAACTGTAGGGGGTATGTGCTTGGCCATTTGCAAAGACGTTGGAAGCATAGCAGAGAAACCTCTTGAGCTCAGCTTCAAAAACTCCTGGAAAGCATGTGTGGTGAAGAGCCATTTTCAGCAGTGAAGATAGGGATCAATAAGTTGCCAACCCCAAATCCATAATCAATATTTGTACTTCTTTCCAACGTTTCAGTTCTTTATCTCTCAGCATTCTAGTTTTCTATGTCACGTGAAAGAAAAAGAGAAACATTGAAATTCACATTTATCCTTATGACCTCACCTACAGAACTGTGGCATCTCCCAGCCAAGACCTCCAGCTTTGCTCCTTCTGTTTGGAGATTTAAGCTCCCTTGCCTGGTGGGTGGGAGTGGGGAGAGGGGATGCCAATGAGGAGGTGGCTTTACCAAATTTATGCTCTTTGGGGGGGGTCTTTTCTGGGATCAGAGCTGCGTACCTGCTGACTTGTCAGCTGATATGTAAAAGGTGAAGAGAGTCAAGAGAGGCAGCAACTACTCAATAATGAAATACTCAATAGATGAAAATACCATTTCTCAAGCTCCTGTCTTTCCAGTCCTTATTGCTGAGGGCAAAATCACCATATTCAACTTCAGGTGTGAATCTAGATCATGGGGGGAGATTATTTTAGATGAAGATTCCGTTATGATTAAGTAGATTTTCGTCTGCTTGTTTTTGTTGTTTTGAAAAGCCTCCAGGGTGATTCTGATGCAAGCAGGTCTGATGCAAGCAACACTGGCCTATGGGTTTAGCAGGGAAATTGGAATTAAGTAGTATTAACATTATTTCCCATATTATTCTTTTAATATGGGTCATTTGGATTCCTCCCAAGTTTTGTTTTGTTCGGCTTTGCTTTCTGGAAAAACAGATAAGCTTGAGACCTTTAGGGAAAAACAAATTGCTATAATCACATTGGCCCTGAGGATTGAACTATTTCTAGATCCATCTATTCTGACAGACATAGTAATTTATTCTTGTTCTGTTGTGTAATCTACCCCAAATGCATTCACCTGCCATGCATTTCTCCCTCTTCATTTTCCACTAGCAGCTTTAAAAACCTGTAGTTATAAATCTTCTATCTCCTAGACTGATGCCATGGCTCATTCTGGCTCTTCCAGCATTGGAAGAAAAAAGTGATTATCTTTGTGACAATATAATTATTCCCACCTCTGACATCCCTGCTCCATGGTCACATTGGTAAGGAAATAACTTGGAAGGGGAAAAATACACATGTTTTGGAATTAAAGGCGTTTAGCAGGCCTGTACTGAAAGTCTTAGAGAATTTGAAATGTTGAAGCAGCTGAAGACAAGGTCTTATAGATGTAGTGTCATGAGGAATTTTCAAAAGTCTTAATGAAACAATTGTTTTCAGTGTTTCACTACATTTATGAATCTGTAGTGCATCAATGGAAAATATGATGCTCTGAGAGGCAGCTATGAGGGTGGGCTGGGATAGAGTGTTGGGTTATCTCTAAAGATACTTGTAGTCCACTCATAAGTGTACTTCACTGTTCTAGACCATAGGGCTTTTAGACACCTAATCTGATTTAGAGGCAGCCCTTCGAGGTATCACTGAGACTTATGAAATTCAAACAGTAGGACCTCATTGTAGCCTTATAGAGAGAAGCTCAGATTTACTTATCAACATTAATAGGTTGCTCCTTTCATTAATGTCAGCCGACCAGTAGACTGTAACACACCTTAGTCTAAACTGAAAATTCCACTTTGTGCTCAATTAACTTCTCTTCCACCCTGTCAAGTGTGCTGTAGTTTCCCATTCTGTATATATTTGCTGTTCTTGTTAGTCACATGAAGGCTTACCTCAAGGCCAGAAGATTGGTCCAGAAAGTTCTAAACCATTCAGAGTTCAGCATCAGATTTCCAGCCTTGTTTATTTATGAATCTGTTGTTGGTTCTGACCCACCCAACTAGAAGAGGAAGTAGAAATGTTATCAGCATTCAGGTCAACAAACTCACTACAGGGGCAGGAGTTCTAGCTGTATGGAAGGTACCAATAGTGGAGACTCCAAGCCAGGAGAAATTACATTTCCTATTTAGTTCCTGGAGTTCTCAGACATGCATTAATTTGAAAAATCTTTAGTGTGTTCCACATGCCAGAGATTAGAAATGAGTAAGATTAACTTTAAAGCTTTAGAACATTGACTTTATAACATAGATTGAAAAATCTACATCTTGTGTCCTCATGTACAACTTTAAAGGGGTAAGTTTGTAGAAAGTTAGAATGGATGGCCCCAGAGGGGGATAGCCAGATACCTCTCTATTAAAGGCAGCCTTTGGGAATTTCTTTTGGGGAACTATTTAAGCAGTTGATTTCTGTTCTCTCTGGGATCTATCTGCCTCTTTGCTGACTCTGGCCCAGGGGGTGAATCTTAATATACCAATTCATAAAATTGGAATAATAGCACCTACTTTGTAGAGTCATTGTGAGGATGAGAAATTGTTAGATGTGATAAACAGAAACATGGCGAGGATCCCGAATGCCTTTTATCTTAGGTTGGGTTCTCTAGAAGCAGACCCAGAGACAGATTCAGGCCAAGTGACTTGTTGAGAGAGTGCTCTTCCGGAAAAACCTATAACAGAGAGGAAGGCAAAACAGGTATAGGCACATTGCTCATCGAGGATATAGTCACAGGTAAATTCTGTTGTTGGCCTGAACAGTGGGGGACTCTGAGGCATACAGGGTACAGTAGAATTATCATGATTTGAGGCAGACTGTCCTTTTGTGTTCCATACAGTCAGCCACTGGCTGATGGAGAGTGGTAGGGGTAGGTGGTGGTTGTGTTGGTGCTAGGGTAACCTCCCAGGTGTATGTATGTAAGGTGACTTCTATCAGCCAAGGGCCATTCTCTTGTACTTTTAACCTCTGTTCCTAAAATGGAAACTTCTTTGGACTGTGTCCCTGAGGATCCCATTCTGTCCTTAGTACTTCTTCTTCTGGTATCCAGTTAGAAGGTATCTTTGAGCCCCCTTTAGAGTAGTCTGTGTGAAACAAAACAGTGTGCTTCAAGGTTCTAGCACGGTGCTAGGCAGACAGGAGATCTACAGTTGCCAGCTTTTCTTTTGTCCTCCTTTGTCCCTAGAACTGTCTCTCATTTAAGATAATCGCTGCTAAAGAGTCCTCCTTCCAAGTCATACCAGCGGTGAAAAAAATAGAAGAGACTCTAATCGAAGCACCTGGCACATAGTACCTGTTACGTGTTGGGTACATTCCTTCCTTCCTTCCCCTGAAGAGCTTGTCTCAGGATCATTTATGTGATTTGAACTTTCTTAAGGTATAGAAGAACTTGTTTTCATCAGACAGTTATCATGGACATTATCAATAATAATCACCATACATACTAAGATCCAAATGGATTTGGAGTCATAACCATTTGGGGGAATGTATTTGTAGAAAATAGCCAAATTTTGTCTTTTTAAAAACCTTTATCTCTGATTCTTTTAAAACATGTGTAGTAGACACTATCACCCAATTTGGTACTTAAGTATCTGTAAAAAGTTTTCTTTACTTTTTAAAAAATAGTCTTACGATGGACTCTGAAAGACAAACTGAGGGTTCTAGAGGGGAGGGGGGTGGGGGGATGGGTTAGCCCGGTGATGGGTATTAAAGAGGGCACATTCTGTGTGGAGCACTGGGTGTTATGCACAAACAATGAATCATGGAACACTACATCAAAAGCTAATAATGTAATGTATGGTGATTAACGTAACAATAAAAAAATTAAAAAAATAAATAAAAAATAGTCTTAAGGGTAAAGACTTTCTATTGTCTCCCTTGACCATCCCATGCCTTCTGCCCCAGTCCTTAGTTAACTGTCAGAAGCAAAGAAAGTGCTTAATTAAATACTTGTTATCTTGATCAAGTAGATTAGTGGGCAAATTAAAGCCGCCATACATCAACTGAAAATAATCCCTTAAAAAAAGAAAGCACATGAGGAATTTCTTCTAAAATTCTGTGCCAGAAATTTAGCAATAACTTGTAATATTTTGAGTGCTCACATCTTTTTGCCTAGTAATTATGCTTCTATGAATGTATCCTTAAAAAACTGTACCCAATTCCTACGTCCACTAAAAGAATTACATCATTACATTCAAAGGTCTTTAAGCAAGAAAGAGATAGATGTATGTACTGATGACAAAAGTCCAAGATGCAAGTGAAAAAAACAAATTGCATGTCTATATGTATACACATATATTCAGATATATGATATATATAGAAAATTTTAGTATTTAGTATTTAGTTGTGTGCCTTTTTAGCTGGGTCAGCAATCCTAGCAGACTGACCTACTAAATAGAAAATGTTAATTTTGCTGTATGTCAAGTTACCATAAGGTAACTGGATCTTTTTCTGGATGCTACTGATTTGTCTCTTCCTTCAGGGGTATCACAGTAATCTGATCACAGTACCTTTGTAAACAGTCTTAATAGCTACATAGCAAGTGTCCCACCCTGCCTGGCTCAGTTTTCTCCTTTATAAAAATTTACAGGCAATCGCCTACATTTATTTTTATATTTACTTACAACTTTTATCTGGTTTAAAAAAAATAAAAATATTTTAGTGTGATTGAAATTGCATTTAAGATTAATTTGGGCAGAAGTGCTAACTTTATAAAAATGTCTTTTTTGTTCACTGTCTCTCAGTATAATCTTATAGGTTTCCTATACTCCCACCCTGTATGGGGGGAATTGGCTATTTCTCTTTTTATTTTCTGACTGGTTAATGCTACTATAAAGACAAAGTATTGATTTTCATTTATTTTATATCAAGTCACTTAATAAACTTGTATTCTGATTTTTTTTTTAAAGTGTTGATTCTTCTTCAGCTTTGTTGGAAAATTGTTGTGGTTTCTTTTAACCCTGTTAGATACAGAAAGGATATAGTAAATGAAAAACCTTCCTACAACCAAGTTCAAATTAGTTTCACTCTTATTCTTTATCAATCACCATTCCTAAAGCACCTTTCCACCTTCTGACGGAAGAAAGGAAAGCAACATATAAGCACTTACGTAATCAGGTCCTCCTGCTCTCACTCCGTCTGGGACAGCATGACCACCAGACTCCTGAACTGGAAATTCCCATGGTCAGTGGAGGAGAAATCCAGCAGCCGATGCATGAGGACTCACAGCTTGGCAAGTTCTCTGTGTATCCTATCAGGTGGCTAGAAGCCAAGGAAGGTAGGGTTACTTAAACTTTATAGGACTGATTTGCACGGTAGATTAGGTTCCCGGAGGCCAGCCTCAGTCATCCCCTCTCTCCTTCTTCCTGGGTTAACATCAAGGTTACAGTGACCTGGTCCTGATGGTTATACATTCTACAAAACAGCTGCACAAGACAGTAGTCTCTAAAGAGGTTTTGCAAAAAGAGAAATGTAAATTTATTCAGTGTAGCTGTTTCAACAATTTTGTGAATTAATTTTAAAAGAAGACCTTGATTTTATTTCTAACATGTTTTATACAAGGTGGAAGGACAAGGGGAAACTCATTAATGGTTTCTAGCCCAAGGAATGAACTAGCACGCACAGTTTTCTGTGACCCTTCATGACAGTTCTCTCCCACTAACCTCTGTGTTTAACTTCTTGGCCCTTTGTCCCATCAGCACCTTGTAGTTCCCATGTATCATTCTGTTCATCCATCACGTGGATTTCAGTGAACGGTCAAGAATCACCCTCAAAACACATTTCCACCACTGCCCATCAGCACTACCAACAAAGAGTGTAGAGATGGAGTGATTTTATAAGTATTTAAAACTTTATTGAAATAAACTCAAATGCCTCCATCAACTTTTTAAAAGAGAAATAGATGATAAAATTTTCTGAAGCACTTACACACATGGGGACCCTCTATGCAAAGTTCCTAGTGATTCAGTCACACTGTTCACAGCTTAGAATTCTGTAGCATACATCTCTGCTGGATATACATGTTTCAGTTATTTGTATGTTCCTTTCTAAAAAAAAAAATCTGGCTTTGACTCATAATGGCTATATAGCAACACCTCTTTTGTTATTAAGCATTTTGAGCAGATAGACCACTGGTATTTCTCTACTCTGCTGCCTCAGCAGCTGCTGATAGATGAAATCACCCTTCTTTACTGAGAGAGCCTATCGCTCTCAAGCAGAGAGTGGGAATTCTGAAACCCCTCTGGCCCAGGGGTATGGGATTATGTTTTAGCACCAATTTGGAGAAGATCTTTTTCTTAATTATTACAGACGTGTCACTTTTTTTATTATAAAAGTAATATGTCATTATTAAAGACATTTCAAAAAATCAAGAAGACAAAAGTAATGAGAGTACCCTTAGCAAACATCAAGATTCTCCACTGTACCATCTCTGCATCTGTGTCAAATATTATTAGTTACAAAAATATCAGCAATACAGTGATATGTGTGTTTTATTTTGTGTTTCTGTTATTAATGATGAATATAAGTTGTATATGCCTATTGATTAGTTATAATTAATAAATACAATTGATTTTAATTTCCCTTTCATATTTAGTTAATTTTGCATTTATTTGTATCTCCCACCCACTCCCCCTTTTTTTCTGTAGAGTTTTTGGTCAAGTAATATAAGCTCATGAAACAGTAAGATACTGTTTTTAATATTTTCAGCAGGCCTTTCCACAATTTGATCCTAGTCTCATGATTTTTCAGGTTCTGTATTGAAGTTTTATGTTTTCGTATGGTGTGATCTTTCATTTCTTCCCTTACGTCTTTCGTCATTTCCAAGCTTAGTAAATCCTTTTGCCTCTAGGCATTTGATATTCATTTTACCTTTCTTCAACTAATTTCTGTTGTTTGATTTTTCATGTTTACTTACTTAATTTATCTAAAATTTATTTTGGTGTGTGAAATGAAATGAGATTATAAATAAACTTTTTTTCAAACTAATTGATGACTCAGATAGCACTATTGACTAAAGCTTCACTTGCTCATTGATTAATGATGTCTCCTTTATTGAATACCATGGTGCTATATTTCGTCGGTTCTGGTTCTGAGCTATACATTCTGTTTATTTTTAACCCAGTAATACATATTTATTTCAGAGGCTATAGAATATATTATAATAGGCTATATCTGACAGGATTAGTCTAGTCTTAGTTTTTTTGTACTCGTTTTCTTTATTTCATTTCTATTACTTTTCTGATTTATTTTAGTGTAATTTAGTTGTGTGTATGGGTGTATATTATTGAAATTTTGACAGGAATTATTTAGAATATACAAATTTATTTTGGAAGAACTGGTGTCTTTACTATAGTCAAAGAAGAAAAGCTTCTTTAATCTTTCAGACTCAACAAATAGCCATAACATTTGCTAGTACTTATCAGAGTATAATGAAGGGTTTAGAAATTGAAAATGCAAGCAGGTTGATTACTATGGTAAATAACTGGTTCGCACAATCACCTCAACACTTTAGTCAGGCTCTATAGCAAGATCCTGTTTTGTCATTATCATTATCACTATCGTAATTTCATAATAAGCATAAAATGATCACATCACTTTCAGCCACAGACACGAGGTCAACAGGTTACAATTAATTATGGGTTAGGTGCTAGATGCTGGGCGTACCAAAAGGTAGAAGACTTCTTCAATGTGGTAGAAGGCTTACTGTGCTCTTTCATACCTCCAGGCTTTGTTCCTTCTATCATTCTTTCTGCTTCTCTTTTTCCAGTCCATCAAGATCCAGTTCATGCATAACTCTTTGTTGGTCTTCAAAGACCCTGGCAGTTAGTCACTTCCTTCTCTTTAACCTTAAGTAGTTGTTTATATTTCTCTGATCAGCTTGTCTCTGAGTTGTAGCTACTTGCATACGCTTCTCTCCTTCACTAAACTGAAGTCCTTGAGTGCAGGAACCTATGCTTTTCATTGTTATAAACTGAGTGCTAATTATTGAGCATGGACAATAGTGTTTATTCAGTGAGTATATAAATGAATAAAAGAAAAATGTTTTTATTTCACAAACATTTCTGTCAGAAAAATACTGAAATAAAGATTTCTTGGAGATTTTTGATAACGTTTCAAACATTTCAAAGCCATTTAATAGAACTTGGTGAAAATCAAATATTAAAATCTGGTTGTGTGCGTGTGTATATGTGTTGTAGGCAGAATTTCCTCCTAAGATTTCAAGATGACATATGTGGGTTAGTTGGCTCATCACTTTTGTTTTCCAAATAATTCTTAGCTTTAGAAAATATCACTATAAGCACACAGCAGCCAATAGGTAAACTTTGTGAGCTGGACCGAAATGTCATCGCCAAGCTGGACTTTCCCAGGTGGAAGGCCCATGTGCTAAATAGAAACTGCAGTGTCTACCTGTGAAAAACATTTACGTGTCAGAATTGACTTTATATGTGGATGGGGTTGATAATTCTCTACAGGGTACTTCCTTCAAAAAAATCGTCTCTCTTCACCCACAAAGGAGCCATAGACTCTCGCCATTGCATTATTCTTTTAAGAGTGTTAAAATGAATTAAATCATTATGATGTAGAGCACTAAATTAGGCATTATTGGATTATATACATTTTTTTAAACCACTTAGTACAAATGGCCACCCCACCCTCAAACATATTCCAGATTCTTTGTAAAAGAAAGCTCTATTGTGTATTCCATATTCACAACCTTACCCATGAACACAATCCTGATTCCAACTCCTCCTCAACATAAGCTTGTCACCCACTGGTGCTTCACATCTTGGACTTGATCTTTGGTTCCAATTACCTCTTTGTAGCTTTGGCTCTATTTTCTCAGTCTTTCTGGTTCTTTACTTCCTGAAAGGTTTAAATTGTCTCTGGCCATTGTAGATAAATATATCCAATCTCTTAGGCCCTGGAGAATTTTGTGTTCAGTAGTGGATGGAGCTTCTTCTGGATTACTCTGGCACAAGTAGGAATTAAACCCTACAAGAGGTCTCTGACCATCAGTCAGGGGAACAATGACGGTAGGTGGATGGTTTACAGGAGACCAGCTCTTTGGAATAATGTTAAATATTGTATATTTCTGGCCATCACAATCAAGTCAGGACCAAGCATATCACATTAAGGAATGCCATATTATTCTAGGGTCCTGTCATTCAGCATGACATTTTGTTTCTGACAGTGAACAACTAGCTTCATTGTACTTCAGTACACATCCAAGCAGGGTTCCCCACGTTCCTCTGAGAGCCCTCCCCACCAAAATGTATTTTATCAAAAGACTTATTTATAAGAAGTCTATGTAGAGCAGCTTGTCGGAAATGGTACACCAAGACAATGACCGTTACTGCAATACTGATTATTAATATTGACTTGTTTATTATTTACAAAATACTTTGCTTTACATATTATTATTTGGTCTCCCTGATTCTAACCTTACTGTATGAAAATATATTCTCAACAAAATAGACCGTTAAAACACAAATGATGGTATATCACTCTTCTGCTCTAGACCCTGCAATGGCTTCCCAGGTACCTTTCCCAGGGATTGAAAATCCAAATCCTTAGGTTGACAATTCTCTGTGATACTTATTCTACCCCCCAAATCCTCCCTGTCTGCCTATAAAAGGGTCTCAAGTGCTTATCATTAGAATTGCCTGTTTATTAGTTCAGGGTCATTGGAACCAATTAAGTCAGATGATTTGGAACATATGCCCAGGCCTTATGATCTCCTTCCTTTTCCTGCTCAGATTTCTTCTCACTTCCCAGCTTATTCAGTCCAGCCACAGTGGCCTTCTTGTCCTTCTTCTAGCACTGTACTTCTGGGATGAGCCCCACTTGGTCCTGAGCTATGGCATTTTTTCTGTATTGTCACATTCAACTTGCTAAAGTTTTGTTAAGGATTTTTACATCTGTGCTCCTGGGGAATATTAGTCTTTAGTTTTTCATTACTATCTTTGCCTGGTTTTGGTATTCAACTAATGCTAGTCTCAGAAAATGAGTTGGAAAGTATTTCCTCCTCTTCAGTTTTCTAGAAGAGTTTGTTTAGATATTCTGTCTTGCTTAAGTGCTTGGTAGAGTTCACCAGTGAATTTTCTTTGTGGAAAGGATTTTCATTCAACTTCTTTAACAGATTGCAGTTAAAAAGTAGATTGGGGAGGGTATATGTTGTAATGAACAGTGGGTATTATATAAAACTGATGAATCACAGACCTGTACCCCCGAAATTTTTTTTTACTCTTGCCTTTTTATTAGAGTAAAAAGAAAAAAAGAAAGAAAGAAATCTTAAAGCAGAAAAAAAGTAGATTTAATTTCTTAATAGATACAGGGCTATTCAAAATCTAGTTCTTCCTTCCTGAATGAGCTATGGTAGCTCATGCTGTTCAATACATTTATTAAAGTTGAGTTATTGGCATAAAGTTCTTCATAATATTCCTTTTTTTTTTTTAAGAGAGTGCATGCAGATCTGCAATAAGGACAGAGGTAAGCCGGAGTGGATGATGGTAGGTTTTGTTCTAAGTATAATGAGAAGCCATTTGGGTGTTGAAATCAGGGAGGTAATGATATCTAACTTACTTTTAAAGATACCTCTAGTGGATATATGGAAAGTAGACTGTGGCAGGGCAAGAAAGGAAGCAATAAAAACCGGTCAGGAGACTACTGCAGTAGAGCAGGCACAAGATGATGGTTGAACCTGGAGTCTGTAGTGGAGGTGGTGGGATGTGGAATTGGTAGAGTTGACTAAGGAGCTGGATATAGGGTGTGAGGGAAATTGGTAGCCTACATGATTCCTAAGGTTTTGGCCAAAGCAACTGGTCAATGGTGGTGCCATTTCCTGAAATGGAGGACAACTGTGGAAGGGTTAGTCATGGGCTGAATTGTGTCTTTCCTCAACCCCACTTCCTGTATTGAAAGCCAAATCCCAGTGTGACTATCTGTGGAGACAGGGGCTTTAAGGAGGAATTTAAGGTTAAATGAAGTCATAAAAGTGGGGCTGGAATCCAACAGGGCTTGTGTCCTTATAAGAGGAGGAAGACAAGAGCAATGTGTGTACATAGAGAAAAGGCATGTGAGGGCACAGCAAGAAGGTGGTCATTTGCAAGCCAAGGAGAAGAATCTCAGGAGAAACCAACCATGCTGGCACCTTAGACTGATAGTCTCCAGAACTGTGAGAAAGCAAAGTTCTGTTGTTTAAGCCTCCCAGCCTGTGGTATTTCATTGTGGCAGCAATACTACCCTAGAAAACCTAGCAAACAATACAGAAATGAAGATAGTTGGGGGGGGGAATAATCAAATTCTCTATTAGATATGTTGAGTTTGAAATGTCTATTAGACTTCCAAGCAGAGAGGCTGAGTAGGCAGGTGGATATATAAGCTCAGGGAAGAGATGGAAGCTGGAGATGTAATGGAAAGGTATTAGCATAAACATGATATCTATTATAGGGAGAACACATATACCTGGTTTCTGTGTTCCTATGAGGAACCTCCATTAGTGTTACAGTCCTGACTTCTCACTGTTTTCAGAGTCCCACTTCCCTAGGAGGAGTATTGACATAACTTGATTGGTGAGTTTGGGAGAAAGAATCAAATTTCATTAATTTTCTGGTATCTTTTTGGGATGTCTGCCTTCAGAGAGTATACATTTTCTAATCTTTCAGGTTGTGAGTTTTTCAAGATGCAGTTTGCACTGGGAGAAGCCTGTGGTTATACAAATGTTCCTATGATTGAATGAGGTAGTCAGCAAAATATTAGCAAGTCTAGTTACCCTGTGACTCAAGGGGAAAAATAGTTCTACAGAGTTCCAGGCAGAAGGACAAGAACCACCACATGCAATGGTTTAACAGAATTGAGCTTTGCCTGGAATTATGTTCTGCAATATAAATATTTCAAAAACCTGTAATAGAGGTGACATTTTGATCTTTCTTTGACCCTATATCTATGCTAAAATTGATTGTGAACTTTAGGGTTCACTAGATAAAGTCACCTATCTAATGAATACCAACAGAGAAAATCATAGGGTTCAAACATAGAAACTTGGGGCTTTCCAATAATTAGATGACGGGAGAGGAATCATCAAAGGAGATTGAGAAATTAAGACTAGAAGAAACCAAGAGAGTGTAATGCTGGAAACCAAGTGAAGAAAATATTTTAAGAAGGAAAGAACAGTCATCTGTTTCAAAAGCTGCTGCTATGTTGACCTAAATGAGAGTTTATGAAATTGGTGGTATGACCATCTCCTCTCTTTCCATTTAATTTCGTGAAAAGAAGAGAAAAGCCACAACTCCAGCTGGCTTCACTGGAGGCAGGATATCAGCACAACCTCCTACATTCAATCACTTAGTTAAACATCTCCCTCAAGAAGGGTGACCGTCGTCCGGTTTGTAGATCAGGGAGTGAGTAGTTTCCTGAGATGCAGGACTTTCAGTGCTAAAATAGGGAAAATCTGGGGTAAACTGGAATGAGTTGGTTAGCCTGTCTTCAAGTAACACCCCCTGCAAACACACAATTACACACACAATCATAATCATACCACTGTGGCTAATTATCTTGTACCTCTCAAGGTAAGCTATTCCGCTGAGAATGTATATTCTTCTTAGTAGTGATGTAGACATGGATTGGGGGAAAGAAAAAGGAAAAAGGAAAATTGCTGACCCTTTCAATCACAGATAAGGACACTAGCAACAAGCCTACTTGCAATTGTGTAAGATAAATACCATGGTCTCCTGATGTGAGGTGGTGGTAGGGAGGTGGATGAGAGAGCATGATTCCATATGATGTGGTTTCTCCTCAAAGGTGGGGGAGGTGTTTTTGGGCATGTAAGTAAGTGGTAATCCGTTATCAGAGTAGGGAACGGGAGGAATAGGAGATTTGGGAGACGAGAATGATGATTTTTGTTTTGAACATATAAGGCGGGGGGAGTGCCTGGGGGCCACGAGAGAGTGTAGTGCAGCAGAGTGTAGTTCTTAAGGGCATAGACTTGAGCCTTCCTGCTTGGATTCACATCCTACCTCTTCACTCATGACTCGCTCTGGGACTTAGAATAGACTTAACCTACTAGACCTCAGCTTTCTCATATATAAAATAAGCAGAAAAATGGTGGCTCTGCCTCATAAGGTGATTGTGAGGAACAGTCTCTGACACATAGCAAGCGATAGCTACTCTTCATAGACTGGAGGAGCTAGATCTATGGGAAAGGGGCTAATTAAAAAAACAAAACAAAACTGAGCTGGCAATACACCGATATGGACACTGAGAAATGAGATGCCCAAAAGAGATGAACAGGGCAGGTGGGAGATTGGAGAGAGAGAGAGAGAGAGAGAGAGAGTGTGTGTGTGTGTAGGAGGAATAATAGTGGAAGGGCAGTTAGACAATATATAAAACTTTAAAGGTGATTGTTAAAAAGATAGTATGTTGTATCATGGTAATATATGAGGTATTTGTTTCTTGTCTCAATTTTCATTTGGAGGTTTTATCAATTAGCTGTTTCTTCAAAACAAACCTTGTCAAAATTTATTTTTTCTGCTCATAAATTGCTGTTTTAGCAGTTTGGGCAGGGCTCAGCTGGGTGATTCTTTTGCTGGCCTGCCTGGGGTCACTGATTTGGCTGCAGTCATCTGGCAGCACAACCGAGGCTGGAGGGCCTCCCTCACATGTCTTGAGGTTGGATCTACCTGTTGCCTGGGAATGGTCTCTTATCCTCATGCAGTCTGGCCCAGGATTCCTTATGTGGTAGTCTCAGGGCAGCAAGAGCCTGAGAGCAAAGGCTGGAAGGCCTTTTAAAGCCAAGGATCTGAAGTCATTTGATGCCCTTTCTGCTTAAGTGAAGTCACAGGGCCATCTCATAGTCCAGGGGAGGGGAAATAGCCTCTATGTCTTAATGGGAGTGGTGACAAAGTTACATTGCAAGGAGGCACATACATAAGAATTGGACGAATTGTTGTAGCCATCTTTGTAAACTTTGTAAACAGATTAGACAACGATCTGATGTGATGTTTTTCATGTCATTACTGAAGGCCTACCAAACAGGACCTCAGATGCTTAACAATCTCCCTACCCCAGTTATGCCCAGAATAAGCCTTGTGCCTGATACATAAGGGTAAGTGATGGGTATGATAAGGGTAAGAATGAGTAAAGGTGCAGTTTGTTCTACAGTTTGTATTCTGATGTGATATTACCTATTGTGAAACTCTCCTTTCATGAGAATTTGGGTAGCTGGTCAAGTGGACAACAAGTGATCATAGGGATAGAACTAAAGAAGAGAGTATTCTGAGACCTGAGAGCTGGAGAGAAGCCAATATATCTTCGATATTGGAGAAGTCAAAGTGGAAACACAATGAGTAGACCCCATAGAAACACAACGTCTCAAAGGACCAGGACAGAATGGAGACAATACCTACAGCACTCACAGCTCAGCCCTACTTTCCAGTGGGGTTTGCTGTGGGGGCTAACAGGACCCAAAGGCAGATGAGTACTTACTGCAGTGGTTGACAGGGGGACTTGGTACCAAAGAAAAGTGCCAGGCTAATGCTGCTCTGTTCTCTGCTCTCAAGTCTTCTTGGGTCATTGAAGTCCTTCCTCCTCCTTCTTCTCACTGGCCAGTCACAGCTATGAGCTAACCAGAAAGTGAGAGAAGAGGTCACAGTTTCAGTTAGGAATGGGTATGTTTTCTATTTGGGGTGCTTCTTCTACTTACCACCACTGTATCTACTATACTCACATTATCTTCAGATCCCAGTATGTGGCAGCACATTAGGATAAAGGCATTGCAGTGGGGGCAGAGGTCTAGGAGGCCATGTTGATGTCAAAGATGACCCTGGACTAGGATGGGTCACAAAATCTGCAGAGATCATAGGAAGATTGTTACCCACATTTTTAAAAAGCCAAACCTTTCCTGATCCAATCTTGTCTGTAGTTCCTAACGAGGGCCTCTGATTTTCATTTTTTTTCTGTTTTCCTTTTGGAATTTGAATTCAAGGAAAAAAATATTGAAGGGTACATTAGAGCACGGTTCTGATGTCAGACTATGTGAGATCATACACTTACTGGCTATATGAGTGTGGTAAACATAACTAACCTTCCCATGCCTCAGTTTTTTTCAGGTGTAAACTGGGGGCGGTGACAGTAGCTACCTCACGTACTTGTTGTAATGAGTTAATGTAATTAAATGAGTTAATACATGTGCAGCTCTAGCAACAATGCTGAGCACATGGTTGGCATTCAAAAGGTCTTAGCTATTATTGTGACTATTGTTTTGTTGTTTTTAACTTTTACATGCCATGTAAGCCATGATGATAAAATTACAGAAAGATACCCAAATATTCCCATCTTAAAAATGTTTGCAGTTGAATTGAGGAAATAAGGTATGCATATATAAAATATTTAAAGATGAGTTAAAAGGCCATGTTTGAGAAAAACACTTAGACTAATTACCCATACAAGTATTGAGGATGATGAATATGGGGAAGGATGTTTAATAGGGGACCTACAACTTAAAAGGAGGGAGACCTTGAAGAAATGGTGTTTAGTTTGGGATTCTGTGGGAGGATCACTGGCCAGTGTGGACAACCACATTCAATCTCCCAGCGCCCATCCCCTCAGGTCAAATGTGGCTGGTGGGGAAGTGGCATGCTCTTTTCTACTGCTCTCACTTGACTCTTCTGAAACATTCTTTCACTCCACTTTTTTGGGTGTGTGAGTCACTATGTACTCACATAGTACCAGATTGCTTGGGTTGAGTTGCAGTTTTCATTGTGATTTCAGAAGTCGAGTTTTCCACAACACTCTATCAGCTTCTCTTCAAGGGCATGTGAAAGCTGATTTCAGAGAAAACAACGTTGGCCCTCCTTGGTGAAAAGTAAAGGCACTTCTTGAGCTTTGAACATTTTGTTTACTTCTCTGCTTACTTCACGTACTTTGTCCAGATTCCGTTATCTGGTGGAAATATGTGCGTAATTCTACAGTTGCCTTTCTTTGCACATCTGAAATTTTATGTGGCAGTTTGTTAACAACTACAGTTTTTTAGTTTGGTCTTCCTTAGTGGTTGTAATCCCATATTTCTATTTTTAGTCCAGTGACAACTTTTGGCCCTTCCCTCTTAAGATTTTAATATATTGGTGTATTTTGGTGTGTATTTTATTATATCGGTGAAAGAGAAAATCAAATGTTTCCTTATACTGTCTCCCTCAAAATCGGTCTCCCTCATACCTGTGCTCTTCACTTTAACCTACACACAACACTACACAAATTGTCTTGCTAAAGCACAGGTCCGAGGATGTCCTTTCCTTTAAAAAACCCCTGATGACTTCTGTGGCACACAGAGTTAAGCCTGCGGTCCGTCATGTGACATTCAAGGCCTGCCAGAGCTTCTTCTACCTCCCAGGCCTCCTTCACTCTTGCTGTTGTTAAGAGCCCACTCCCCCTTCGCTAACCCTGTGTGAAGAGAGTTCTCATGCCTCAGTGCCTTTGATCATGCAAATTCCTCTCACAACGTTGGCCTTTCCTCCTCTCTTCCTAGATCATGTTTCAAGGACTTTTCTAACTGGCCCCTCCAGCTCTAAACAATTGGTCTCACTCTGGGTTCTCCAAGCTTTGGACTCTTACTTCTGCTGGTCATTACCTGTTGGTGGACTTCTGTCAGTAAAAGCCACAGTTTATTTAGAAGTGTTGAGATAGTTGGCTTCAGAGACTGCCTTCTGAATCAATTTGAGTTCGGGAAACTCAAATTTTAAGACCTCTAAATTGTCCATTCCAGCCATTATGTTTGTTGTCCATAGGCCCTCTATATTCTTTTATTAGAATTTTATTAGAATTTACCTAGAATTCTGATAACACCTTACGAGCAAGTTGGAAATTAAAGGCACTTGACCTAGTATGGGTGCCCCTTTGGTGTCTGAGGTTCAATTTACATTGTCTTCTTCAGGCCTCACTGAGTTCAGCCTCATTAGACCCACTTTTACAGACAAGGAAGCTCGGGTTCTGAGAGTCCAGTGATGGGCTCCTGAAGTACATGGGGGCAGGGAAATGCAGTGGGTATAGGCGTAGGTATCCGGAGACAGACTGCATGGGTTTAGAGCTACACTTCCCGGGTTTGAGTCCTGGCTTTACTGTTACCTATAGCTTGTACCAGGTACTCAACCTTTCTGTGCCTCAGTTTCCCTCACTGGAAAAGATGATAGTAGTGTCTTCCTTGTGGGTTTTATTTTTCTTAAGATTAAGTCACTGTATATAAAGCACATAAAACAGTATGTGATGTGGTAAACACATATAAGTGTTAGTATTACTATTAGAATTATTACTAACAACTCTAATGAGCATAGAACTAAAAAGTGAATGAATCAGGATTTGAACAAAGTCTGTTTGGCTCCAAAAACTATCTGCTTGTACATGTCAAACTGTCTCCTGCTCTGCCCATTTGCCTTGAGATTAAAAGGTAGAGTGAAAAGTTCTTTCATCTTTTCCCTTAGGAATTCAAACCCTTTATCAAATTACTGTAGTTTAAAACGCATGACTAGTACCTCCGGCATACTTTCTGGAGATTGAAGGCTTTAGCAACCTTAGCATGAGAGAGACCAAATTCTGAAATTATTTTGGTTTAAAATGCACAGTCAGTATGTCACACATATTTTCTGGGGTTTGAAGACTCCAGAAGCATTAGCATAAAGGAGACCAAGTTGTGCTTCCATACAAGAGCGTGGTAAAAACCACAGGTCCTACTAGAAAGTTTGTTCCAGGGTGTTTTGGTACAGTATTAATATTGGTATCTGCCTACTGATATCTGGACTCTTTACACCAGACCACATGGTAAGAAGGGACTCAAACCAGCCTGAGCATGCTTGTTCCGGCACATGCAGTGGCAGCTCTGTCTCTACCTTCTTTCCCTCATTAAGGGGTGAAGGAAAGTTTTGTAAAGTTGTAGGAGTGTGTCTTCCTCCACACCCCCCTTCCCCCTTCTTCTGTTCCACAGAAAGACATGGGCCCCACATTGCTCAGGAAGAACAAAGCAGAGGTGAGAGGTAGATAAGAAAGGTGTTATGTTTGGCATGACTGGTTTAGGCTTAAAGTTGGGCCTAAATAGACAGGGTGAATTTTTTATATCCCTGGGGTGTAACTTGCTGTGTCTGCATCCATATGATACTGTATAATTAAACAAGAGACTTAGTTTGTGAGATGCATTCCCTAAGAGTATCCTGCTTTTAATTTAGCTAAATTCATTTAAATCCAACAAACTCATTCTGGGCTTCGAGCCATGACATCAGACTAATTTCTGTGGGTATAAATTTGTATAAGATAAGGCCAGCTACTTCCAGGAGTCCTGAGTCTTTTTCAGAAAACAAATAAGTATAACTCTAATATGATGTGTTAAGTTCTGCGATCATGCAAGCAAGAGAAATGGCCTAGATGATTGGCTGGGGTCAGTGGCGGTAGGAGGAGTACTCAAGGAAAGCTATCCATGAAGAATATAGGAAATCATCACGTGGAAAAAGAGATGAATCCATCAAGGAAAGGGCAGGGCAAGACCTCAGAGATGTGAAAACACTGGGTTTATTCAACTGATCTAAAAATGGTAGCTTGAAAGTGTTCCAAATGTTTTTTAAGATGACCATTTTATGGCACCTATGAGGCAGGTTCTATTATTATTTTCATTTTATAGATGAAGAAACCAACTTGTCCAGTAATATAGCAGGGAAGTGATAAGACTTGAACAAGGCAAAGCACCTCCAAAGAAAGATATGATGGTTAGCTATTAAACTTGACTACTATTCTTTATACAGCCTCTCTAGGTTGCCTCTTCTCAACAAGGGCTAGCCATCAGAATCACGGGGGAGATTTCTACAAATGTACAGATCTTGGCACTTCCCCCAGGGGGACACTTCATGCCTCTTCTTGGTAAATGGCTCTACTATTCCGCTAGTTGCTCAACTTTGAGCTTCAGAATAGTTCATGACACCTCTTCTTTTTTGTTTTCCACCTTCAGTTCATCTCCAGATTTTCTCAATTTTCCACTGGAAATTTATCGTAAATTCTCCCATTTGTGTGTCCACCTCCACTTTCAGCACCCAAATCCAAAATATCCAAACCAACTGTACTTTCGTCTTCTCTTCTGTCCCCCGTCTAATCCATCCACTTCACAACCACAGTGATTATATTATCCTCTGGCTCAAAGTCTTCCAGTGGCCCCAGGTTGCCCTAGGGATTAGTACAAACCTTCATGACGGTTTACAGGGCTCTGCATGGCTGAGCCCATGCCTGTTCTCCCAGTTTGTTTCCTATCACCCTTCCTCTTGTCCAGCCACATGGATGTTCTCTTACTTCCTGCACTGCGACAAGCTCATTTTCTACCTCAGGGTCTTCCCACATGCTGCTGTTCCTTCTGTGAGAATTTTTATTTATTTATTTATTTGTTTTTAGAGAGAGAGCACACAGGAAGGAGGGGCAGAGGGAGAGGGAGAAAGAGAATCTTAAGTAGACTCCACGCCTAGTGCAGAGCCGAACATGGGGCTCCATCTCAGGACCCTGAGATCACGACCTGAGCCGAAATCAAGAGTTGGATGCTTAACTGACTGAGCCACCCAGGCACCCTGAGAACTATTATTTTCATACCTGGCTCCTTCTCAGGTTTCAGACCTTACCTGACCCTCTTTGACAAAATGTCCTTTCTGTCATTTTCTTTTAGGACAAGCTGTTCTTTTATAGCACCATATGATTTCTTATTGAAATCAGTGTTCCTAGCATAGGCTTAAAGGTCTGTGAGGGTAGATATTGCACCTGCTGTATTCATCATTGTATACCTTCTACCTGGCCCAATGTCTGGACCAGAACCGATGCACAGTACAGTTTTAATGAATAAGTGATGGACAAAATGGATTCAAAGCTGCGTGAGATTGGAAAAGAGGTCACTGCATTTAGCAAGAGGCCACTGGTAATGTTCACTTGGCTTCTTTCAGTTAAATGATGGGGAAGAAAACAAAGCAAGTGAATCCCAAAGTTGAATGAGGAAGCAGAAAGGAAATCAAGTTAATGTTATGTGGAGGAAATAATAATTACCCTGTTCCAAACCTTGAACTAGGCACTAAGCATTTATTTAATCATTGCAGTATTTACTTATTTGCGGGGGGAGAGAAAGAGAGAATGAGCACGAAGAGGGGGCGGGCAGAGAGAGAGGGAGAAGCAGACTCCCCGCTGAGCAGGGAGCCTGACACGGGGCCTGATCCCAGAACCCCAGGATCACAACCTGAGCTGAAGGCAGTTGCTTAACTAACAGCCACCCGGGTGCCCCTCACTGCAGTAAACTTATGATCCTGTATTATTTCCATGTTTTGGATAAGGTAAAAAAACCTCAGAAAGGTTAAGTAATATGCCCAAGGTCACATATCTATAACAGAGCAAAACCAGGACCAGGCCTAATTTCAGAGTCCATGCTCATGACCAATAAACCAATGGCTCTTGAGTGTGCAGAAGAATCATGGCAATGGGTGGCCTTTTAAAACCACTACTATCAAGAAATTGAAATTCTGCTACTATCAAGAGAATGAAATTAAGTAGGTCTCTGAGAATCTAGGCACAAGCATTTTGAGTGATTTTAAGGCAGGTTGACCTGGTTTCCTGCTCTATGGAGCATCACTCCATGCTATGCTTCACAAGAGAGTAGATTTTAGGTCACTTGCAGCTTCTGATCTAGGTTCTAGGATCTCTAAGACTTCATTTCATCTGTAATTGATAAAAATGTTTTCTAGGGTCCCCCGGTGGCACAGTCCATTGAGCGACCAACTCTTGGTTTCAGCTCAGATCCTGATCTCAGGGTTGTGAGATTGAGCCCCGCATCTCTGTGCTCAGCAGGGAGTCTGCTTGAGATTTTCTCTCCTTCCTCTGCCCCTCCCACTTGTGCTCCCTCTCAAAAATAAATAAATCCTTTTAAAAAAAAGTTTTCTCACAAGCTTTGGTGATTAAATGGGCTCGTTTGTGAGGTGCTAACATATAGTAGGTGCACAATAAATGTTGGCCCTCTCTCAGACTTTTCTTTCAGGAACTTTCACTAGGTTAGGAATGGAAGAAATAGGCAGTAGTTTGAAGTTGTGCTAATTTCTGGGAAAATTTTATTTTTCCCCCTGTTACCTCCATTTTATAGATAGAGAAATAGAGTCACAGAGTTAAGTAACTGGGCCCAACGTCACAGCAGATAAATAGCAGCCTTCCTAACTTCTGTGCGATGCTGGTGTAGAAATTAGACTTGGAGAGACGTCTATAGTAAATGCTTATTGAATTGAATTTCAAATCTAGCTATTCTTTCTATGGCTTTTCTCTTAAAACAGAATATAATCTTCTCTTTCTTCTTTGTTTGTTGACTTTTGTCTTTCACTCTTTTTAAATATATGTCCTTGTGTTTTTATTATAAACATCAAATTCTGTTTAGGAGACCACATAGTATTGAAATCAAATAAATACAGTGTGTCAGGTAATAGGTGGACCATAAGTACAAACTAAGGTGAATTGTGGTGTGGATGCTTAGAATTTGTTAATAGAAGCTCCAATAACTCTAGAGGCTTCAAAGTAGCATGTGTGAGAAGAATGTGAAGCCTTTGCCCAGAAGGGTGGGATGACTTGCTCCTGGCTCCTTGCCTCACACTGGGTGAGATCAGTAAGGACCCTGGGACCTTGTCTTGGGCCTTTCCCGCCCAAACCTCACTGATTCTATGCTTTGGCTTTTCTTCAGTTTTTCTCTGGCTGTGTCTTCATCATGCAGAAGCCTGTGACTCCACTTCTCTCCTTCTGTGGCTTTGCTTTTGGAGCGTGAATGCATATGCCAGAGTTGAAGGCTCTGCCTGCATGTCAGCTAAAAGCTTTAGGTCTGTCTGGCTTGCCTTAGATAAGACCTCAGTAAGAGTCCAGGATTTTTTTCATCTGATGTTTTGGTCCCTTAGTTCTTACATCAGTGCTTTTCCTTTTAAGATTCACTTTGTTCTGACATGTTTCATATTTGGTCGTAGTGCCTGGGTTTTTAGATGCCCTTTATGTTTGTATGGTGCACTAGCAATATGTATGTTCCTCTTGCTCTTTGTGCCATGAATAACAGTTAATCTGACTACCTGGGAATAGACTCCATTCTATTTTCCAAATTTAGTATGTGAGTCAGGGTTCTCCAGAGAAACAGAACCAATAGGGAGTATAGATACAGAAATTAAATATTCATTTTAAGAAATTGGATCATGTGATTATGGAGGCTTTGTGAGTTGAAAATCTGGGGGGCAAGGTTGGCAAACTGGAGACTCAGGGAAAGGTTGCAGTTCGGATGTAAAGGCAGCCTGCTGGCAAGCCAGAAAGAGCCAGCACTGCAGGTGAAGTCTAAAGGGCAGTCTACTGGCAGAATTCCTTCTTGCCCAGGGGAGGTGAGCCTTTTGTTCTATCCAGGTCTTCAGCTGATTGGATGAGGCCCACCTTCACTAGGAGGGCAATCTGTTTTACTCAAAGTCTACTGATTTAAATGCAAGTCTCTTCCACATATCCTCATAAAAACATCCAGAGTAATGTTTGACTAAATATTTGGACACTGTGGCCAGCCAATACATAAAATCAATCATCATGAGCTTATTGTTTTTCAAACCGGTTTCAACAGAACACTATTGTATATATTAATAGATTGGCATGAAAAATAAAGGAGTTCAATGGTTAAATATATTTGTGACATGTCACCTACTGTACCTCCCTCTTGGAGTGTCCTATTGCACATTCATCTCTTAAAGACTTTTGAGAATTCCTGAGGTCAGGAACATTGCTTACTTTGTGCACTGCTGCCCAAGGAAGGCAGGATAGCCCTGACTGTTGTGCTTCCCTTGGCAGCTGCCACCTCCACCAACACATTGGGGGAAGTTGTTTCCCTAAAATTCCAAAACTTGAACCCTGGTTCTCAGACCTAAATTGCACAGAAATGTTTGTCTAAGTGCTAAAAATATGTGTTACCAACTAATCCAATAAAATAGGACTACCATTTTGTTTGGCTGTCCATAGGCTTCCCAATAACTGCCAGGCAAATGCTTAGCATGTCTGTGCTGCAGTGAGGTTGAGCTATCATGAGCAATGCTTGGTCATTCCAGTTCTGTTGTTTTCTCTTTTGATAACACCTTCCCATTTTGTTTTCACTTCTCTGTCCCATGCCATTTCACCTCCTTTTTTTGCCACTGCATGTTTCTTCCCTATGCCTCAGGGAGCTCTAACCAAATGAGTTTTACCACAGAAAGAGCAAAGGTTTTATTGTTTTTTATTAATGCGTGCAGTTTTCCTTCTATACTTGGTGGCAAAGTCTTTTACCCTGTGCTATATGCCAGTAGTTGTCTTTCCCTAATTAAACTACCCACAGGCTGGAATTATATTATGCACATGAAGTGATAATAGATATTGTTAGTGATGTATAAACATGTGCTTGTTGAGTTTGATGGGGTTTGTAGAATTAAACCAGCTGGGAGAATCTAGGCTTTCTACCTCCTCAAACCATGGGCTCAGGTTAGATACATGGCTTTGACATGACTTACCTTGAAATGCTTTCTGGAGGAAGCTAGTTGCATGTGTTCTTCTCATTCCTTCCATTCCCTTTATTTTAGGGAGAAGTGGAGGCAGCATTTCCTTGGTTTAGCATAGCCTCTTCCACCCCCCAATAATCTTTCCTGTTGAGATGGACACATCTACATATACACCTTTCCTCTACCTGTCCAATGGTTGTCATGTACTGAACTCAAGGTGACTCCTCTGAATGCAGAGAACCTTGATGTTTGTCTCATGAAAGACTTTCCATCCCAGCTCTGTCCATTGACCTGGATGTTTCATTATGCATGAGGATAAGTCACCCAGCCCTGTGGTTCCTGATGGCTCCCATTTCTACCCATAGCAACCCACTCCTATGATCAACCCTGCTTTGTAAACCACCTGGAACTCTTCTATCTCAGAAATTTAAAATCTTTCTCACTTATTATAGATTGTTTTTCTTGTACTTATTTTTCTTTTAAGAATGTAGGTACTCCTAAATGTTTTAAATCCTCAGCTGTTCTCAAAGGATCACTATTGTTCTTTCATTCTCCCTAATTCCAGCGTCCTCCAGGATAGGAGAAGAAAGAACCATTGAAGACTTACAGTGGAGATATTGGAATGAAAATCCTCTGTGCGGTGGAAACCATTATTGATAGCAGTCTAGGAAGACCAGGCTCATGCCTTCCATTGCCTTCTCTTGCTCTGCCCCACTTTGTCCCCAGGCTAGGAAGGGGTGGTGTGGGTGCATGCTGTTTAGAGGCCTGAGAGTTGTAAGTAATAGATAAATAGAAGGGGTGAAGAGATCCTTTGGGGAGCTGGTTTGGGCCAGATCTAGGGCTGGTGCTGGCTGGTGCCAGGGCCAAGACAGAGCAGGGGTCCCTGACACCAGAGCCTGAGAGTACGACATTGAAAGGAAGAAGCAGGAGGCTTGTGGCTTGTTAGTTTTTTGGATCAGGGCTTCCAGGGAGAGCTAGAAGCAAAGTATGTTTCCTTCTGGGTCATTCTGTATAATTCACCAGGGTTGAACAAAAGGCAAGGATGCAGGACTGACGCCTGGCTCTAGAATCAAGAGTATGCTACTTCGGGATATTCTGGAGACAACCTAGCATGGTGGTTATGGCGTGGACTCTGGAGCCAGACAGTCCTATGTGACCTTGGGCAGAGATCTTTACCTCTCTTGGCCTCAGTTTCCTCCTTTGTAAAATGGGAATACAAATAGTAAGGAGTAGGGTATCATTAAGATATGCTAAGTGCCTTGGCCATTGTTGCTTTGCATTCTTTTTGTTCTCTTATGGTGGTGATGCATCCAAAGCAGGCAGGTGAAGGTGATGAATACTTGCTAAATGAGTCAAGCAGTGTTATTTGATTGAGAAGACTGACATAGACACAGAAAACTGTGTGTGTGTGTGTGTGTGTGTGTGTGTGTGTGTGTTTAAAACAAGCATTAACCTTCAACATCTAATGTTTCCAAAAATATCAATTGCTCTCACACCTTTAGTGGTCATGCAAACTGCTTAGGGTCCCAGGTAGAGGTAATTGCCAGGGGGACATGACCAGAGTTGAAGCTCAAAGCCTCGTATGTCAGGTACTCCCAGGATAGCCACTGTTGCAAGGGTCAGGAAAGAGAAGTTGGGGAAGTCTGGATAAGTGTCAAGCTTTCCCCGAGAGTTAAGTAGGTGGCAGTGAATTCAACCCTTGGAGATTAGGAAATGGGAGCCATGGAGGTATGGGGCAATGCTATCAAAATCCACCACTCCAGGAGGATCAGCAAAAGGGCCTCACACAAGGCAAAGCATTTGTAAATCCATCTGTCCATCCCGGCAGGAGGCTGATACCCGCTTTCCCTGTTACTTCAAAAATATTACGTCTTTAATTAATGTGACTTAAGACATTTGGCATGAAGAGTAAAACCAATTAGAAAGAAATAAAAAGCAAAACAACCTGGAAACCACAATCTAGTGACTGGGGCTCAGGAGGCAGAAAAGCAATGTCAGAGTAGGATGTGCTACATTTCCACACTACCCTGCTGACAGCGGGAGGCTTTTTTTTTTTCTTCTTCTTCTTCTGATAAGTGAACACCCCCACATAAAGGAACATCAGACCTTTCCAAACTCAAAACAGATTGCTAGATTTAACATTCCAGAGTAGCTGAAGGAGGCCTGTGACCCAAACAGGAAACAGGAAAGCAACAGCTCACTCTTGCATTGGAATCTGGTGTATAATCCTTGTCTATTAATCAAAACATCTCCTGCCTTATAGACTGAGCAGGGGTGTGGCCAGCAGGGCAGAGATGAGTCTTGACTCCCACACAGTTGGGCCCTCTCATCCCCTCACTTCAGCCCATGGTACTGGTAGTGGAGGGAAGCACAGCCAGTGGGTATCAGCTTGCTGTGGTCTGACCATCCGTTTGACACCAGCAGTCCTGAGTTCAGTCTGTTTTCCTCCTCTCCACTTGAGTCTGTCTGGTCCTTAAGTGGGAAGTAAATAATAGAGACCGGTATGGAGGAAAATCAAGGTTCTAATGCTACCAGTCCACTGCAGACAAAAAATATAAGGGCTGACATTTGGGACTTGTTGACTAGGGGGAATGTCATCTCAAGATCTATCCCATGATGCCTCTTTAATTCCACGCCTTGAAATATGGGCTCTGTGGTGAACAGCTCCCTCTGCATTTTCAGGTTACTGGGGAGTTACAGGGTATATGTAGCAGTGAGAAATGACAACCTTAGTTTCTGAGAGAGACCACAAGAGAAAGACTACATTTATAGTGGTGGTTAGACACTTTAAATTCTTAGTAACCAATTGTCAAATAATTGAACCACAACCCGCATTTTGATTAAACTAGGTCAAATTTAAGTTTGTGTTGCTTGACTTTTGGTGAAATGGGCTGGTGTGGCAAAGAACCACCACAGAAGTGCTGCTCAAGGGAGCACACAGTGACACTATGTATTTATTGTAAATGTGCTTCTAGTCATAACAGTTTCTGTTGTTACTGTAGTTCAGGAAGCAAGTAAATGAATTGGGTTGCTATCACCTGGAAACTCTAAGGCTCCAAGGGCTATTCCCAAACCAGTTGAGCTGCTCAACCTTCCTTTGCCTCAATTTCTTCATCTAAAAATGTGGACATGATACTAAGAACCTACCTCCCAGGGATGGTATAAGGATTAAATGAGATAATACATTTAACGCTTGACAGAGAGCCAGGTACATAGTACGAACCTAAATAAACAGTAGCTATTATCTGAGCCTAGGAAACTGTTACCATCCCCACTTTGCAGAGGTGGAAAGGAAGCTGAAATGCTCCAGTAATTTCCCAAGGACACCAGGGTAATAAATGAAATGATGCCATGAGGCTTGGCACACGGATGGTACCCTGAGTGTCCTTCCACCCTCTTCCCTAATATGTGGTCCAGCCAAGGTAAGCACTCAGAAGCAGGGAAACCTACAGAAGTGAGAACATTGACTCCCATATTGTGAAATGAAGCACATGGGGTGGAGGAGGGCACTGGTTCCAATAGGTTTGTCAGGTCGGCAAGAGTTCATCAAACTATAACAAGGCCTAAGAGGTAACTTGGGTAGAACCAAGGCAATCAGATGGAGGGGGGTGTGTTCCGAGAAGCTTATTGGAGAGGACAGCACAAAAAGTGTGTGAGTGTGCCAAGGGGGTACAGGAAGTAGGATTTGAAATCAGGGAAGTTGAAATATGATAGAGAAACCAAGAAGATGAGGCATTCAGGGCCATATTTTGCTCTTAGTTATTTTGATTAAGGTTATATTCTTCAGATTGGAATCTGAAGACCAGAAGACCATGGATATATTCTTGGGGCTTAGTGAAAATTAATTTTCTGTAAAAGAAGTCTGTGCATAACTCAACTTTGAGAAATGCTGAACAAGGGCTGTTCTCTGCTTTTGGTAACTACATTGATTAGACAGCATCCTCACAGTAATCCAGACTTCAGAACCACTCTGTAAATTAATCCTTTCAATTATACAGAATTCAGCTTACCAATGATAGTGTTACTTGCTTCAGATGATAAGCAGTGCATAGCTCAGGTCCAGTTCCGGACCTGAATGTTCATGGAGTTCCTTAAGTATGGTGATACACATTTATATGTGGCAGAAGTTAAATCTAAAAATATCTGAAACAACCTGAATCTAAATATGTGATAACCAGATTATTATGTATCTCAGCTCTAGAGCTACACTGCCAACATTTTCAATTACATAATATTTTAAGGTTGCTTTCATTTTATTTTTAAATTAGAGTAATTTTTCTCTCTGTGAGCTTCAAATATTCTAATGTTGAAACACTTAATTCTTAGTTCAAACCACATCACATATTGCTTGCATAGTGTATCTCTACACATTGGATAGAATGATGATAAAACCCTAGGGATTGGGCAAGCCCCGGATGGACAAAGACTGGATCTCTGAATGACTGCATGGAAGATGCTTGCTAATGTGAACACTTGCCCAGGAACTTTTACAAGAGCAAGAAATGAACTTCTATTGCGTGAGGATTCTACCTTTTAAAACCTTCTCAATCCAATTAATATATTCTGATTCTGTGCATTTGATTTCTTAGCTCAAATAATAGGACATCTTGCTTCTTTGTCTTCCCAAACCAACAATACAGTTAGAATGAAATATTTATAACTGATAATAATAAATGCCAATCATTATTCTACTGAGCTTAAACATATTATCTCATTTCAATCTCCTAAGAATCTTAAGCTGTAGGATTTTCAAATCCTCATTTAAAAGATGAAGAACTGATAAGATTAAGGCACAGAGAAGGGAGATATTTTGCCTAAGATCAGACAACTGTCAAGGGGCTAAGTTTGGAAACTAGATTTTTTTTTTTTAAGAGAGCAAGCAGGCATGCAAGGGTGAAAGGTGGGTCAGAGGGAGAGTGAGAATCCTAAGCACACACCCCGCTGAGCATGGAGCCTGACAAGGAACTCCCATCTCAGGATCCTGAGATCATGACCTGAGCCAAAATCTAGAGTCTGACACTTAACTGACTGAGCCACCCAAGCACCCCTGGAAACTAGATTATTTTGACTCAAAAGTTATATTTTCTTCTGTAAATTTTTAATCATGTACTAGCTGCACAAGTACACAAATTGCATGTGTACTTATGGCAGAGACTGCTTCCTGTACACTGAAATCCACTTCCTCCTGGCATAAGACCACACTGTATTTTCCTTTCTTCTTTGCAGTTAGGTATGGCCATGTGACTGAGTTGTCCTTAAGAGAATGAGAGCAAAGGGAAAATTCATGCTACTTTCAGTCTGGTCCATTACAACCTCTCACATGGGCTCCCTCATGCTCTTTCTCCTGTTGTCAGGTGGCAGCAAATAACAATGAAACCATAGGATAGGGAGGATCCTACAAGGTGGAAAGAGTCTTGGTTATTGAATGATTGCAGGGAGAGGAATTTCCCTACCGATCTCACTTTAAACCATTTTGTGAGCAAGAAATTAATTTCAATTGTGTTAATCTGCTTACATTTTTGGTATTTTCTTTAAAATTCAGTCCTTTTGATGCAGGGAATTCAAGATGTATCTTCTCATGATTAGGATTCCAGGTCATCTGTTTCCTTCCACCCAGCCATCTATCCATCTACCTACCAACCTACTAACCTACCTGCCTTTCTACCTACCATAGCTAAATAGCTTTCCCCAAAGTAATTTCCTTCAATTGCCTTTATAGATATGAAATATTTGCATTGTACAATTCCTTGGAAATAACACATAGCAATTATAACACAAGAATTTAGCAGCTGCTCATGTGTCTTAGTGATTATTTTGGAACTGTGACTGATCCCCAAATCTTAAGGGAGCATAAAGAGTTCCAGATGTGATAAGGCCTCCCCCAGCTATTTTTGTTGTTTAAGATTGAGACCATGTTTTCTTATATTACTTTATCCTTTATTTAATTTTTTTCTGACTGAAATTGACTATGAAACACAACACAGTGATAAATTTGATCTTTTTATCAGATGCCTTGAATGTTTATAATAGAATGATATTCTTATTTGTTAAGGGGGGTATATGAAGAAAGCCTTTGATATATCTAGATCCATTGATAATAAGTAGAAAAACATCATATGAAGATAGCTAATGTTTTATAGTGTGCTTACTGAATGGCAGGTGCCCTTATAGGGACTTTGCATAAATTAAGTCCTTTAATCCTCAGAATGATCCTGTGAGGTTAAGCCCTACCTTTATCCTTCTTTCATAATGAGGACATCAAGGCATGGAAGCATGAAGAAAGATGCCCAAATTGCATAGCCAGTAGGTGGTAGTGTTGGGATATGAACCCATGTAGCCTTTAACCATAACAACACTGCCTATTTTAATAGGTTAAGTATTAATTCTATTGTGATTTTCCTTACCATTCTATAGGTATATTAGTTTTCTATTGCTTCATAACAAATTACCAGAGATTTTGGAACTTAAAATAATATATACTTATTATCTCACAGTTTCCATGGGTCAGGTGTCCAGACTTGGCTTAGCTGGGTCTTTGCTTAGGGTATCACAATATCTGTAGTTAAGGTATTGGTTAGGTCAAGGGTCTCATCTGAGATTCAAATTCTTCTTTCCAGCTCACATAACTGTTGGCAGAATTCATTTCCTTGTAGTTGTAGAACTTATTGTGGCAGCTTGCTTCTTCAAAACCAGGAAGAGAATTTCTTTGTGACCTCCTTGAAGTCCAAAATCCTTTTACAGAGCTTCCAACTGATTAAGTCAGGTTCACTCAGGATAATCTCCTTTTGGATGAATTTGTCAACTAATTTGGGATCTAATTACATCTGCAAAATCCTTTCACTCTTGCCATATAATGTAACCTAATCAAAGATGTAATGGAATCATGCATGTAACACCAGGAGCATAGATCATGGGGGTCATTTTAGAATTCTGACTACCATAATGGCACAATGTCTGATCCCTTCTTCTGTGGGTGAAGGAGATGGATAAGTAATACCATCGTACAGTGAGATGGTGTCTCCATTAGAACTGACTCATCAACTTCAGCTTATAAAAATATCAGGGGTTTGTTAAAAGTTTTATACATAAAATTTTCCTTCTTTAACCCCCTTCTAGAAGAACTCTTTTCACACTGAAAGAAGGTTGATAGTATATATTAATAACTTTTTTGAATTTATTATAAGTTTACCTTGACTAGTTTTCCAGGACATTTCTTAAAACCACCTAGTTACTTTTGTACTACGATCACCCACTGGATAAAAATGAAACTACTTAGTGTGGCACACTAAGATCTCTCATACACTCACCAAACATACAGTGTTGCCTTCATCTCTTCTCAGTCCCTTCTCCTCCCATCATTCTACTCCAAGTCCCTTTCATGCCTCTGGATCTTCACACATGATGTGCCTATATATGTGCTCAGTTTTATCTGGAGTACCTTTTATATCTCATTCCCACCCCATCCCCTACCACCAGTCTGCTGGTAAATTCTCTGGTTCTTCAAGACTTGGCTCAGATGTTATTTTTGTGTGTGTGAAACTTTCCCCAATTTCCAAGCTGAAAGATAAGAGTAAATGCTGCTGAAAAAGGATCTGAGTTCTAGCTTCAGCTGGAGGGTAGAAATGGGGGATAATACTGATCTGAACCCCTTCTGAAGGGTTCTGTCTCATTCTGGATTTAAGTATGTTGTAGAGAGAAATACTTCAGAAGAAAATAACATGAATTTAGGAAATCAAAGCTAAACTAAAAATATACACGTGTACTCCTAACATGTTCTATCACTAAAGAGGTTGAGATAATAAAATGTCAAATGTGCTCTGTGATGTCTGGGACTTCGTTCTTTTCTAACTCTCCACTAAAAGGAACTCAAGCTCTTTAAAGACGAGGTGGACCTTTTACTCTTGTCTGAATGCAGAGTGGCTTTAAAAATACCTGGAATAATGCTGACAACGGAGTCAGCTTTGAGGGATTTCCACTGTCCAGCTCAAAACCATTTCAGTATAAAAAATTATTCATAAACAAGTTGAGTTCTTGATTCCATGAATCCATGATGATAATCAAAATGGGGAAAGATGAAGTTCACAAAAGACATTGTGATATGAAAGAAGATTGAACATAATAGATATGCTTAATTTTTATTAATTTTAAGGGAATGGTTGTGTTGACATATGTGAGTGTTCTGTTTCTTTTATTGGATATATGGTCCCTTATTAAACATAAATATATGCTTTTCCTGTATGTAGGCAAGGTAAAGAGAATTATGAGTAATCCTAGGAGTTCTGAAAAAGTGAGAGGTATACCAAGAGTAAGAAAGATTGTGACCAGCCGCGTAGGAATACATGTGTAGAAATTGAGGGTTGAAAGAAGATAGATTCACCATATTACTCAGAGTAAACACAATCTCTCATCTTCTAGGAAACAAAACCTCTTGGATGGTTGAACTAATTATCAAGAGATGCTAACAAGGCGTCATAAGTTGATCATAATGCTAACAAATCATTCCAAAATTATTTATAATAATGAAAGGACAACAGTGTGTTTTGCTGGCCAAGGAAACCTTTAAGAACATATCATTTCAGAAAAACATGACAGATCGCCAGAAGTCAGAACAGTGTAAAAGATGTAAAAAAAAGAAAGAAAGAAAGAAAGATGTGGTCTTGAAAAGACCCACTGACATTGTAAGTACCCTGTGACGCTAGAAAGAGGAGGGGGGGCAGACAGGGAAGGCAAAAATGGCCACTGGATTAAGTCTGAATCACTCTGGAAATTTCAACAAAGCCTCAGGTCTTTTTTTTTTTTTTTTAAGATTTTTTTTTATTTATTTGACACAGAGAGAGACAGCGAGAGAGGGAACACAAGCAGGGGGAGTGGGTGAGGGAGAAGCAGGCTTCCTGCTGAGCAGGGAGCCTGATGCGGGGCCTGATCCCAGGGTCTCTGGGATCATGTCCTGAGCTGAAGGCAGATGCTTAACAACTGAGTCACCCAGGCGCCCCGCCCCAGGTCTTGATTAAGGATTAATTGATCATAACCTGCAAACTGCAGCATTTGGTGGTCTGAGATAATATTTCTTTCTCTGTTGGTTAAAGGTTACTTTAACACTGGAAGGTATAAATTGAGAAATATGAATAAGTGAGTCAATAATCTTTAATATGCTAAGTGAGGGTAAAACAATAACTACTTTAATCATTGTAATAATTTGTGTTCCACTTTTCCTATTAATCTACTTGTCTGTTCCTAATGTACAATATTATTTATTTATATATATGTATACTTTAAGTATATTGCTTATCTGCCTCCTTTTTTCTCATCCTTTTCCCTTCTTGTCAAATATGAGGGCAAGGGTCATAGTCTACTTTTCAAACTGCTATATTGATGGATGATTGTATTTGATGTATACAACTTGATGTATTTGGAGGTAAATATACACCTGTGAAACCATTGCCACAATCAGTGCCATAAACTCCTACATCATCTCCAAAAGTTTCCTCCTGCCTCCTTTGTTTTGTTGTGGGTTTTTGGGTTGGTTTTGACCACTGATGCATCCAAGAACCCAGCACAATACTTGTCACATAGTAGATGCTCACAAAATATTTACTGAATGAATAATTCTCTTACAGGTGCTTGTAAGTTGTGTTTTTAAGGTTTTTGAATCATTTAAGAAAAGTTAACTCGCTAGACTTGTAACTATATTGAAATTTTAATCGGTGTCTTGCTGTTTGAGCCTAACACAGATTGAAGGGCATTTTCAAAGAGAGGGAGGGTATGAGTAGAGAATGGTTCTGTGTGTGTGTGTGTGTGTGTGTGTGTGTGTGTGTGTGTGTGTGTGTGACATGCTGTCTTATGGCTAATCTGGCAGGTGGAATTGTGTACTAGCATAGACTTCTTGAGAGGGCAAGCCCTCTCTGAAATAGAGATCTATAACATTCCACTTCCTAGAGTTTTTATCCAGAAGGATATCAAGAGTGACATAGAGCTCTTCATCCCTGGAGAGTGGGTCCAGGTTTATTTTCCCCACTTTTTGGCTGAGGAAACTGAAGCTTATATACAAGTTAGGTATGACAGAATATTTTTGGAATCTCTCCAGATGCCTCTTTCTTGGTGGGTGAACTAGCTTCTCTCTCTGAAACCTGTCCACTGCTATGACTTCAGAAAAAAAAGACAAAATACCACCTCAGAAAGGATATAAAGAGAGAGGGTATGCAAAGGATATAAAAATAAGTTCCTTACAGGTAATGGGATATTTTCCCTTCCATGCTGTGGACTGCTGAGGAAGAAAGTAAGGAGAATCAGAGATGCAGTTTTTTCAGTATATGTATCCTGCTTAGAAAGTTCAAAGAAGAGTCCATTTTTTCCCCTATCACTGCTTGAAACTCTGGAGGAAAGAGCCTTTCAGACATGTGAAGTGATGGAATAATTGTGGCCTTGGCAAGTGGCTAGATGGATGAGACAGAACTTTGACTCTTAGGAGGTCTCTTAGGCTTCAATGAGTGGATGTGTTGGCGCTTAGAAGACCAGAGAATTCGCAGAGGCCTGAGGATGCACAAATTGCTGCAGTGTGAGAAGACACATCAGAGGCAAATGGTCAGGACTATAGTAGGTGCCAGCATAATGTTCCAAAGGCCAGTGTGGACCCAGTGACACATCAGCTGGGAGGGGACCAAACCATTCACTAGGGATCAGGAGCGCTGTCATGCCTTGATCTTGCTGCCATGTGATCATATCAGCCCCATTCTCCCTATCTTTGGAAAGAGCAAAGGAAGAGAAAGGAAGTAGGAAAGATTTAACGTTTATCCAAAAGAAAATGCGTCATAGAAGAGTCCATTTAAAAGAGAAGAGACAATAATACCTATTATTGGCAAGTTTAAAAGAGTGTTCTCCATCCCCTGGTACTCAGTAAGGTGGATGTTTATGAGGAAGAGTAAATCTATGATAGAAAATAAAGAAAGCTGCATATTCTCCATATATCTAGGTAGTATTTGACGTTTCCACCCCTGCTACCTGGGGGACATATTGAAGCCTACCCAGGTGTGAGGGTGTAACCTCAATCTCAACCTGGATCCTTAGGGTGAGGTTCTATCCAGTATACCCTAACATTCTATTCTCGGATGTCAGCAAAATCTGGCTGCCCTACAAACAGTTGCTATATATAAACTAACTTAGCTTTGGATATTCCCCAAAACAGTATAATTCATGGGCACACAAATGAGTGGCTGGGGATGGGAAAGTGAACTCTGTTAAGCTCATGGTATGGTCTCTCTCTCTGTCATTTCCAATATGGACTCACAGAGGTTAGTCATATGCTCAAAGCAAAAGAATAGTATCAATTTCCATGGGCTTCACACTGAGCAGGGCCTGGCGGCGGGGGGGTGCAAAATGTGATGAAGGCAGGTTTGCTTTTGAAACCCACTCAACTTTATTAAAGAAGAATCTGGTTCTCAAAGGTATCACAGCAGTAAGAACAGTCAGAATTGGCAGATTCAAAAGATGATTTTCATCTATCAGAGCTAGGGCTCAACACTCACATCTAAAGAGAAACACTAAATCCTATAATAGTAGACTGATTAAAAAGCTGAAGGTGATAAAGTGGGAATGAATAATGAGCTATATTAGCAAAAAATAGACTTCAGTAAATTTTAGGCAATGCAGAACATTTATATAATTACTTCTGGGACTATTCTGAAAAAATTAAGAAACATTGCAATTATCTCAAACATGTTAGAATAATATAAAAACATTCCAGATAAGGCACAACCATCCTTCTTGATATATCACAAATACTTACACCGTTTTTGGCTAAATTAGCCAAGAAAATTAGCTCTCTAGTTTGCTTTTACCTGTTTAGAGAGATTTGGAAGCATCGTGGGAGAAAAATGTGGTGCACTGGTATTTCAGCTGTACAAATGCAGTATTAGTCATGACCATCCTCAAACTAACATGGACTGTTTTAGATATAGAAATATCTTACTGATTCCAACTAACATGCACAGTTTCCCTCAAAATTGCTCATCTGTGAAATGAGTGTGAGAGATTTTTATACAATGTGGAGAAAATGACTTCAGTATAATGACTGAGTGAGGTACCGTTTCATGCAGAGACCAGTTGGATTCAAGTCCAAGCCTAAGATCACCTGCCCATTCAGACAGTTTCAGCACAACTATTAGCAGAATTGAAATAAGTTTTAAACCATTAAAATCAATAGTTCATCACTTTTTCCATGTATGTGCCAATCAAAGGAAAAAAGGGGGGGTTGGGGCTTAGGTGAGAAAGGAAATAGAAATAAGAAAGGGGGAAATGGGAGAATGATGGTAGGAGGAACAGGGAAATTTGAATTGTTTTTACTCCAAGTAATTTCTAACTTCAAGATCAAAATACCATGTATTTGTAAGGAGATCTCATCAACCCAACATCAGTAGAATGAGCACTCATTTTGATTCAGTTCTCTAGCGTGGGGCTGGCTGGGTGCTCATGCACATGCACTCTCTGCATGCCCTCTGTGACCCACAATGTGCACCTACTGGTCACAGTGAGGGGGTGGACCTGATTTTCAGAGATGTTCACTGATCCATATACAAATTGAACTCAAAGACCTTGGCCTCATTGATTCTGGACTAGCTCATCCCTCATTTTCTGAATTCCATTGCATTAGCCAGCCGATATTTTTCTTAAACATCACCAGGAGAGGAAACATCACAATTCATTACTGCCAACCTTTTGCAATACTGAATGGAGTGTTTAACCTAAATCAATAATGTAATTAATAAATGAATGTAGGTGAGCACTTTCGAGAACAAGGTTGAGGATTATATTCTTATAAAAGAGTGAGTTTTTCACTCCTAACCTCTTCTTGTCCTCATCTGCACATACCTTATTTGTCTTCTGAATGAGTTTATTTCTGGAAGTGGCGAACTACAGATTTCAAACCATGAAATCAGAGAATCTCAGAAGCAAGTGGGCTTTGTTGGTCCTATTTCTTAATGTCATATGCCCTCTGGTGGTAAAGTCAGGGGACTTGCTGTGGTTTTATTTGAGTTCTCCAAAGCAAAACATTTCATTAAAATGAAATTTAAAAAGCATTCATCCTAATTAGCTGCTTGTTGTAAATAAATATATTTTAAGAAACTAAAGCACACTTCAATGTAACCTGAAACTAAGAATGTGAAAAAAGCACAGAGTAGTGAAGGGTCTTATAGTTGACCAAACTGTCCTCACCCTTCTGGAGCAGCAGGGATTCCAGGCCTTTATCCTGTTCTCCATTTCTTCACCTTTCTTTCTGAAATAGAGAAGAAAACTTCATAATTGCACATGAGTACTTGTCACATGTGGGCCAACTCTTCTTTACTGCTAAATTACAGCTGATGACTTGGACAGAAAAGGAACTCCCTGACATCTGCCTAGAACAATATATACATAAAATTAGACTGTAAAGACAGTCAATGACCATTGAGTACAATCACTAGGAGTTTATTCATAGAAAAATTATATCATTACTTGGATCATATCCTCTGAAAATATGAGCAATACTTGGAAAATTAAAATAATGAGTCAGAGAGAGGGAACATACTGATCTGTGGGAGAATTTATATAAAAAAATATCTTTCCAGGGTCACCTGGGTGGCTGAGTTGGTTAAGTGTCTGCCTTCGGCTCAGCTCATGATCCCAGGGTCCTGGGATTGAGCCCTGTATGGGGCTCCCTGCTCAGCAGAGAGCCTGCTTCTCCCTCTTCCACTCCCCCAGCTTATGCATTTTCTCTCTCTCAAAGAAAATCTTTACAATATATATGTACATCTTTCCATGTATATTTTTTAGCTTTTCATAAAGCAAATGTTTAACATTTTTATTTTGAGAAGAAAATATCCTTTTATTTTGAGAGGGTGTCAGGTTATTCCTTTAAAAACAAAATTTTATATAACCATAGATGGCAGGATTTTACTTTATTTATTTTTTTGCAAACTGTTTATTTTCCGTCAGCCTTTTCCATTTCTATTTCCATTTTGTTTGCCTTTGTGGAAGAGCAGCTTAAGACCACTCAGTGGTTGTTCCTACCCATTCAGTGGCCTGAGCAGTGGGAGCTGCAGACCAGTCTTCAGTGGCCGGCTGGGCGCTCCAGTCTTCAGTAGGGAATTGCTGAATAGGCACCGAGGACCCCTGCACGCCTTCAGACCAGTCTGCGACTTCAGGCTGAGTAGCAGTGAACTCAGGAGCTGGAGCCGTCCAGTCACCCTGAAATTCAATTCTGCCTTGGTCACAGCCTTTTCAGCAGTGGCCTGCTCTTCCTTTTCAATCTCTTCAGGATCGCCGTAGAAGTAGAGATCAGGCGTGACCTACCATGGGTGTTCTCGGGAAATGGTGCCACGCATGCGCAGAACTTCCCTGGCGAGCATCCATCACATCAGACCTCCTGAGTGAGCTCCCTTTTTAGGACCTTATAGCAGGATTCATCAAGTTGTTCTGAAAATCGAAAAGGTCCAGTAACATGTGAGGCCCAAGCAGTTAAGAAATATGGAGAAAAGAAAATACAGATCATTTAAAAAAGGATTTCTCCTTAAAGCTGACACATTTGAATTATACTTGGAGCAAGAATTACTATCAAACTCCACTCATTGGGCCAGAGACCCTTGTGGTGTTAGTGAAAAGACTTGCCCCTCATGTAGCACACTACCTACACTTGTGAGTTCATCGGCCAGCCAGCGGCCTCAACTCTAAGCTCTAACAATGTGCAGGATGGCAGGATTTTAAAATGCTTTTTTTTCTTTAGTATTTTTTTAAAATTTTTATACTGAAATAGTTTCAGATTAATAAGAATTTGCAACAGTGGTACAAAATATAGTATAAAATTTCCATATACCTTTTATTCAACTTCCCTAAATATTAACATTTTACTTAAATACAGTACAATTTTCAAAATCAGGAAATTAACATTGATACTATACTATTAACTAATCTACATACATTATTCAGCTTTTGCCAATTATCCCATAAATGCCCATTTTATGGTCCAGGATCTAGATTATGATTAAATCAATAATGATTAAATTCATATTATACATATAAATGCCACAGAAGTGACATTGTAATTTTCTCAACTCATTGTACTTGGAGTCTATGATGTTGATGTAGCTTATTTCTGGTGATGTTAATTTTGATCACTTGGTTAAGGTAGTGTCTAATGGATTTCTGTACGATAAAGGGACTATTTTTCCCTTTGTATTTAATTAGTATCTTATAAAGAGATACTTTAAAACTATGTAAATACCCTGTACCTTATCCTATATTAACCCACTAATTTCCAAATGAATTTTTTAATTTCCATCATTTTTTGACATTAATTAAAATTCTGTAAAGAAGAGAGGTTTTCTTTTTTTCCTCATATATATATATATATATATAGAGAGAGAGAGAGAGAGAGAGAGAGAAATATTTATTTTATTCTGTATGTTCTAATCCTTTACTATCATTACTTTGTTCTTCAAACTGACCCAGATTTGACCATTGGGAGTCTCTTCAAGTTGATTTCTGTGTCCTTTCAACATTGCCCATTATTTTTTTGAGCACATCTTTTTCCTGCACCACAAGATGTTTCAGGCTAATTTTATACTTTCCCTGCTCCAACCCTGGGGTCTTTTTTCCAAGGATAACCCTAAAAATTAAAATATTTACTTACGGTTATACTTTTTCTTATTTGTAACTCCTTTCTCTGACAGTAAGAAATCTGCTTTTCATTATTCAAAATTTATTTACTTGTTTGCACAGTCCTAAAAGATACATGAACTAGTTTCAGAATAACTAACTCATGCCCCTTTGGGGGGTGGAGGAAGTGAGTAACTAGTATACAGTGGTTGTGTACATTTCCTTTTGTCTTTAGTCTTAAGAGCACATAGTCAAAATACTGTTTTCAAACTTATTTAGGTTTACTCTTTTCTTCCCCACCCCCTTCAGGGTAGTGTAGTTTGTAATAGAGTTAGACTCATTTGTTATTATTTGTATGAATTTTGGGTTCTTCTCTCATCCTCTTTGATTTGAATTACTTATTTGTATTTTTGGTGGATGAAATATTATCATGGTTTCTAAGATTCAGAACTGTACAAAGAATTATACTCAAAGAACTGTTTCTTACCCTGTTGCCATCATCCCTTCCACCTCATGCCCCTCCCTCTTATTTCTGTAAGTAAGTAATCTTTAGTTTCAGGTTATCTTTTTTTTGGGGGGGGAGCAGAAATGAGTAGATACATGTATATTTTATTTCTCTTTCTTTTATAAAAGATGGCACATAATAGGTACTCCTTTGCACTTGTCTTATTTCTACTTAATGTATCCTGGAAAACAGTCCATCTTAGTTCATAGAAATCCTCTTGTAGTTTTTTCTTCCTACAGCTGTGTAGATGTATGTAACTTATTTAACCACTCTCTTATATTTAGACATTTGCATTGTTTCCAATATTTGCAACAATGAACAATGCTGTGATTAATAACCCATGCAAATGTATTTTTTGTATTATTGGAGGGTATCTTCTGGATAAAGTCTTAAAAGTGGACTTGCTATGGATAAAAAAAACAAGACCTGTCTATATGCTGCCTACAAGAGAATCATTTGAGACCTAAATACACATGCAGATCAAAAGTGAAGGGATAAGAAAACATTTATTATGTAAATGGAAGTGAAAAGAAAGCCAGGGTAGCAATACATATGTTGGCCAAAATCGACTCTAAAATAAACAAAACAGAGGGTCATAGAGGAAGAGAGGAAAAAAATAAAACAGGATGAAACCAGAGAGGGAGACAAACCATAAGAGATTCTTAATCATAGGAAACAAACTGAGAGTTGCTCAGGGTTGAGGGGAGTGGAGGGATGGGGTAACTGGGTGATAAACGTTAAGGAGGGCATGTGATATAATGAGCACTGGGTATTACATAAGGCTGATGGATCACAGACGTGTACCTCTGAAACCAATAATATTTATCAAAAAAGACTCCAACACAAAGACTGTAACAAGAGACAAAGAAGTACACCATATAATCATAAAGGGAACAATCCAACAAAAAGGTATAACAATTACAACAATTATAAATATGTATGTGCCCATTATGGGAGCACCCAAATACATAAAGCAGCTAATAACAAGCATAAAATATTTGATACTAATACAATAATAGTAGGGTACTTTAACACCCCACTTAACATCAGTGGAGAGATCATCCTAACAGAAAATCAACAAAGAAACAGTGGCTTTCGATGGCACATTGGGCCAGATAACTCTAACAGATATATTCAGAATATTCCATCCTAAAACAGGAGAATACACATTCTCTTCAAGTGCACATGGAACATTCTCCAGGATAGATCACCTATTAGGCCACAACACAACTCTCAACAAATTCAAAAAGACTGAAGTCATACCATGCATCTTTTTCAACCACAGTAGTATGAAACTAGAAATCAATCACAAGAAAAAAATCTGGAAAGAACACAAATACATGGAGGTTAAATAACATGCTACTAAACAATGAAAGGGTCGACCAAGAAACCAAAGAGGAAATAAAAAAGCACATGAAGACAAATGAAAATGAAAACACAATGACCTAAAATCTTAGGGATGCCGCAAAAGCTGTTCTAAGAGGGAAGTTTATAGCAATATAGGCCTACCTCAAGAAACAAAAAAATAATCTCAAATAACCTACCCTTACACCTAAGAAGAAGAACAAACAAAATCCAAAATGAGCAGAAGGAAGGAAATAATAACAGAACAGAACAGAAATAAATAGTATAGAAACTATAAATAAATAAATATTATAAAACAAACAAACAAACAAATATAGAACAAATCAATGAAACCAGGAGCTGGTTCTTTGAGAAGATCAACAAAATTGATAAACATTTAGTCAGACTCATGAGAGAGAGTGAGAACTCCAAATCAGAAATGAAAGAGGAGAAATAATAACTGACACCAGAGAAATACAAAGGATTATAAGAGAATACTATGAAAAATTATATGCCAAAATAAATCAGATAACCTAGAACAAATGGAAACATATATAACCTCCCAAAACTGAATCAGGAATAAATAGAACATTTGAACAGACTAATTATCAGCAATGAAATTAAATTAGTAATAAAAAAAACTCCCAATAAATAAAAATCCACTTCCAGATGGCTTCATAGGTAAATTCTACCAAACATATAAAGAAGAGTTAATGCCTATTCTCAAAGTAGAAGAGGAAAGATAGTTTCCAGAAAATAGAAGAGGAAAGATAGTTTTCACATTAATTCCATAAGAACAGCATTACCCTGATACCAAAACCAGATAAAGACACTACCAAAAATGAGAACTACTGGCCAATATCTCTGATTTACATAGATGCAAATATCCTCAACAAAATAGTAGGAAACTGAATCCAACAATACATTTAAAAAAATCATTCACCATGATCAAGTGGGATTTATTCCTAGGATGCAAGAGTGGTCCAATATTCGCAAATCAATCAACATGATACATCACATCAACAGGAGAAAGGATAAAGACCTTACGATTTCTCAATAGATGCAGAAAAAGCATTTTACAAAGTGCTACATCCATCCATGATAAAAACCCTCAACACAATAGTTTTAAAGGGAACATACTTCAATAAAATAAAGGTCATATATGAAAAATCCACAGTGAACATCATAATGGTGGAAAACTAAGAGCTTTCCCCCTAGGGTCTAGAACAAGACAAGGATATCCACTCACCACCTTTATTCAACATAGTATTGGAAGTCCTAGACACAGCAATCAGACACAAAACGAAATAAAAGGCATCCAAATTGGTAAGGAAAAAGTAAAACTATCTGCAGATGACATGATACTATATATAGAAAACTCTGAAAACTCCACCAAAAAATTTCTAGAACTGATAAATGAATTCAGTAAAGTCACAGGATATAAAATCAATATACAGAAATCTGCTGTATTTCTATACACAAATAATGAAGCAGCAGAAAGATAAATATGTGTTTTATTAATCTAAATAAATTCAACCTTAAAACAAAACAAAAAAGCCCATTTACAATTGCACCAAAAATAATAAAATACCTGGGAATAAACTTAATCAGAAAGTACAGAAAGATCTGTAGTCTGGAAACTATAAAACATTGATGAAAGAAATTGAAGATGACACAAAGAAGTGGAAAGACATTCTTTGCTCATGGATTAGAAGAACAAATATTATTAAAGTGTCTGTAATACTCAAAGCAATCTACAGATTTAATGCAATCCTTATCAAAATGCCAACAGTATTTTTCACAGAACTAGAACAAATAATCCTAAAATTTATATGAAACCACAAAAGACTCCAAATAGCCAAAGCAATTTTGGTGAAAAAGAAAAACAAAACTGGAGGTATCACAATCCCAGATTTCAAGATATGCTACAAAACTGGGTAATCAAAACAGTAAGTAAGGTACTGGCACAAAAATAGGACACATTGATCAATGGAACAGAATGGAGAGCCCAGAAATAAATCCATGATTATATGGTCAATTAATCTTCAACAAAGGAGGCAAGAAAATGCAATGGGAAGAAGACAGTTTGTCTCTTCAACAAATGTGTGGGAAAATTGGACAGCCACATGCAAAGAATCAAACTGGACCACTTTCTTACACCATATGAAAAAAAAATCGAAATGAACTAAGGACCTGTATGTGAGACTTGAAACCATAAAAATCCTAGAAGAGAGGACAGACAGTAATTTCGCTGACTTCAGCTATAGGAACATTTTTCTAGATATGTCTCCGGGAAGGGAAACAAAAGCAAAAACAAACTATTGGGACTACCTCTAAAAGCTTCTGCACAGCAAAGGAAACAATCAACAAAACTAAGACAGCCTACTAAATGGGAGAAGTTATTTGTAAATGACACACCCAATAAAGGGTTAGTATTCAAAATACATAAAGAACTTATGAAAGTCAACATTGAAAAAACAAATCAATGAAAAAAAAATGAGCAGAAGACATTAACAGACGTTTCTCCAAAGAAGACAATACAGATGACACATGAAGAGATGCTCAACAACACTAATCATCAGGGAAATACAAATTAAAACCACAATAAGGTATCACCTCACACCTGTCAGAATGGCTAAAATAAAAAACATAAGAAACAAAAAGTGTTGGCAAAAATAACGGAGAAAAAGGAACCCTCGTGCACTCTTGGTGGGAATGCAAACTGTGCAGCCACTATGCAAAACAGTATGGCGTTTCCTCAAAAAATTAAGAATAGAACTACCCTATGCTCCAGTAATTCCACTACTGAGTATTCACCCAAAGAATACAAAAACACTAATCAAAAAGGTATATGCAGCCCTATGTTTATTATAGCATTATAATATACTATGTTTATTATGTTTATTGTAGCCAAATTATGAAAGCAGCCCAAGTGTCTACCAATAAATGAATGGATAAAGAGGGTGTGGTATACATACATACAATGGAATAGTGCTCAGCCATAAAAATGAATGAAATCTTCCATTTGCAACAACACGTATGGATCTAGAGAGTATAATGCTAAATGAAATAAATCAGAGAGAGACAAATACCATATGATTTCATTCATATGTGGAATTTAAGAAATAAAGAAAAAAAGAGATGAACCAAAAACAGACTCTTTAGAGAAGAAACTGATGGCCAACAGAGAGCAGGGCGGGGGGCAAACGGGGGGAATAGATGATAAGGATTAAGGATACACTTACCATGATGAGTGCTGAGTAATGTATAGAATTGTTGAATCATTATATTGTACACCTGCAACTAATATAATATTGTATGTTAACTGTACTAGAATTAAATAAAAAAGTGGGCTTGCTGAGTCAAAGGGTAAATGTAGATGTAATTTTTAGGTATTGCCAAATTTCCCTCCCAAGAACTTGTCCTAGTTTGCATTCCTCACAGTAATGTATGAGAGTGCCTGTTTCTCTACAGAATGTGTTGTTATATTTTTAAATTGTTGCCAATCTGATAATTATATACCAGTATTGTTTTGATTTGTATTTCTCTAATTATGAATGAGGCTAAATACCTTTTCTTATATGCACAGGTCATTTTTTTAAGTTGTTTGTGAATTGCCTTCTCTGCCTTTTCTCCATTTTAATGAGTTTTTAAAGATTCTTTTCCCCTCAGTTTTTAAGTTCATTATATATTAGCAATATTAGTATTCTATCTATAGTTAGAGCTATGTTGTAAACACCTTTTCAAAGTTTGTTATCTTTGACTTTATTTATGATTTTTCTGTCATACAGGTAAATTTTTATTTTTATATAGCCAGTTTTCAGTATTTTAAAAATTGCCTCTGGGTTTGCGTCCTAGTTAGGAAATCTTTTCTTACACCATGGTTGAGGAGGAATTTACCTATTCACCTGTGTTTTCTTCTAGTAAATTACAATTTTTTTTTTTTACATTTAGATCCCTGTTTTACATTTGGAGTTTATGCTCATGTATGGTGTGTGAAGTGTGGATCTAATTTTATTTTATTCCAAATGGCTATCCTGTTGTCTCAGAACAATCTATTAAAGTTACAGTATTTTTCCTAGTAATTTGTGATGCCGCCTTTACCGTATACTCAATTTCCATATGTACCTGGGTCCATGTCTGGGTTTGCTTATCTATTCTCTTTGTTGGTCTGTTCATGCACCAGTACCACACCATTTTAATTACAAAGACTATATAGCATATTTTATGTTGATTAGAGCTATTCCTTCTTCCCAGTCTTTCCTTTTCAGTGTATTCTTGGATTTTCTTGCATGTTTGTCTTTCCACATGATTTTTAAAAAATTTTTTTATTATGTTAATCACCATATATTACATCATTAGTTTTTGATGTAGTGTTCCATGATTCATTGTTTGTAACATAACACCCAGTGCACCATGCAGAACGTGCCCTCCTTAATACCCATCACCAGGCTAACCCATCCCCCCACCCCCCTCCCCTCTAGAACCCTCAGTTTGTTTTTCAGAGTCTATCGTCTCTCATGGTTCGTCTCCCCCTCAGATATCCCCCCCTTCATTCTTCCCCTCCTGCTATCTTCTTCTTCTTTTTTTTAAACATATATTGTATTATTTGTTTCAGAGGTACAGGTCTGTGATTCAACAGTCTTGCACAATTCACAGTGCTCACCATAGCACATACCCTCCCCAATGTCTATCACCAGCCACCCCATCCCTCCCACTCCCCCCACTCCAGCAACCCTCTGCTTGTTTCCTGAGATTAAGAATTGCTCATATCAGTGAGATCATATGATACATGTCTTTCTCTGATTGACTTATTTCACTCAGCATAACACCCTCCAGTTCCATCCACATGGTTGCAAATGGCAAGATCTCATTCCTTTTGATGGCTGCATAATATTCCATTGTGTATATATACCACATCTTCTTTATCCATTTATCTGTCGATGGACATCTTGGCTCTTTCCACAGTTTGGCTGTTCCACATGATTTTTAATATCAACTTGTCTACCTCCATAAGAAAGCTTATTTGTGTCTTTCTTTGGATTGTATTAAATTTTACATTAACTTAGAAAGAATGGTCAATTTATGATATTGAGTCATGCTACCCAAAAACTGGGAGTGTTGTGGTGCCTGGGTGGCTGAGTTGGTTAAAGCCTACGACTTTTGATTTTTGGTTCAGGTCATGATCTCAGGGTCGTGAGATTGGGCCCCGTGTTGGGCTCTGAGCTGAGCATACAGCCTGCTTAAGATTCTTTCCCTTTCCCTCTGCCTTTCCTCCCCCAGTGCACACTCTCTCTCTTAAAAAACAAAAACAAAAACAAAAACAAAAACAAAAATGGAGTGTCTTTCCATTTGTCCAGCTCTCCTTCTATAGCTTTCAGGAGTGTTTTCCTCACCCCTGTTGTTCCTCGTTTTTGCACCTTTCCTTTTACATTTATTCCAGAGTATTTAATCTTCTTTGTTGTTAATGTAAATGAAGTTTTTCTATGATGATGTCTTCTCATTAGTTATTATATGTGCATATGAAAAATAATTTCTGAATGCATTGCTTTTATCCTGCTACCTTTAACTTATTTTATCATTTGAGTTCATGCCTTTTCTTGACTTCAGCCAGAAATAAATTTTTATTGTGATAAGCCTTTGAGATTTGGTTCATTTGTTACAGTAGTTAGCCAGTTTTGACTAATACAAGGCAGACATGATTTTAGTCATATCTCATAATAAACTGAGACCAGAGATATTGACAAATTTGCCCAAGTTCACTTAGAGAGCAATGGGCAAAACTGGCCTTTTAATCAAGATCCTGTGCTATTAACCACTGCATAATACTCTCTCTTCGTGGTATGGGGTCCCCAAGTGTCTGTTAGTTTCTATTTGAAAAAGAGAAAAAGCAAGTTCATACCTCAACCTCCTTTTCTTCATCTACTGTGACAGCCATATTAATTATAGGGAACTGAGTAGGAGTATGAGGAGAACTGATGATGAATGGATAATAGCCCTGGACTGGATCAGCAAGCCACACAGATTTAAGAGAAAGGGAGTTTCATTGAACTTCACAGACTTCATATAGATAGAAAACCATACAAGATTTTTGGCTACAAAATTCATAAAAGCTCAGCTCTGGTCCACTTTCCAATTTGCTTCTAGTATACGAGTGTTATTTTACAAAAATGAAAATAGTTAAATCATTCCCCTTCCTTAGATCTTTCAATGGATTCAGTTTGGTCTCAGAATAAAGGCAGAACTTCACATGGCCTGGACTTCAGTCTTCAGGCTTAGCTCCATGCCGTGCTTTACCATACTGCTGCTCTAGCCATAGTAAAGTACCTGCAGTACTTCATCCTGCCTTCCATCCAGAAGCCTCTTCTCCAGGAGGCCTTTCCTGATCCCTGCCTTGTATACCCCTTGCATGCCTTCTGTAGGGACTTGTTCTAACCTTTATCACATTGCATTTTATCACTTAACTGTCAAAAACTCTTAAGGGTACGTACGGACTATTTTAATTTAATTTAATTTAATTTTATTTTATTTTTTAAAGATTTTATTTATTTATTCATGAGAGACAGAGAGAGAGAGAGAGAGAGAAGCAGAGGGAGAAGCAGGCTCCCCGCTGAGCAGGGAGCCTGATGCGGGACTTGATCCCAGGACCCTGGGATCATGACCTGAGCCGAAGGCAGACGCTTAACCATCTGAGCCACCCAGGCGCCCGGACTATTTTAATTTTAGATTCTAGATCCCAGTGCCATGTCTTATGTAGTAGGCACTTAATATGTTTGTTGACTGACTGACTGAATAAATATTATTTTCTTACCTTTTTTGATTTCATGGCACACTCTTATCTCTTCTTTAGATAGTTTCTTCTTCTTGCATGGGAAATGATTTTCCTATATCCTCAGGATTGTCATCATTGTGAAATGTGGACTTTTTCAAAATTTCAAGAGAAACCTCCAATCTGTGATCTGAGATTTTTTTTTTTTTAAAGAAAATAATCAACTGACATATTTTTTCCACTTTCTTTTCTGTCTGGGAATGATTTGTAGCTGTCATTGGGATGAATAATCCTTGGCCTTTTATAAAATGCAAACCTGAAAATGTTCTTTGAAATCTGATCGTGCCATTTCTAAAAGGCATCACTTTCTGTCAAAAGTCTGGTCCAGCTCTGGCAATTGGTATTTTACAAGTATCAGATGTATTCTCAGAAGTATTTTTCTTTACCTATGGTGGTGATAAGAGCTAGTTTTTATTGAGCTCCATCTGTGTATTAGACACTCTTCTAAACATATGACATATAGATTACTTTATGCAGCAGATTTAATTTTTTGCCATATTCTCATAGATGAAGCTGAGGCATGCAGAGCTTAAGTAACTTGCCCAATAGTAATAAAAGGAACTGAGATTGGATTTTCAGGGGAGCCAAATCCAGAGTTTTATTCTAAAATTGCACTTTGTCTATACTTCACCCTACTATGCCTCCTAGAATACGTAAGGTTGTTTGTGTGCTACATGTATGTCTATTATTATCTCCCCAATGAGATCCTAAGATCTTTCTTTAGAGGGAGTGTCTTAGTTCTTTAGCCTCTACAATATGTCATATAGTGCTAGACACATTGTGTGACCATTTCATAAACACGTGCTCAGTTGCTTTGAAAAGTTTATTTAAATTCACCCCCAGTCTTATGAAATTGTATATAGGGATTTTAACAAGTTAGGATAAAATAGCATATTTTAAAAATCTCTAAATTTGTTGATCTAAGAGATGAATTTATGATTATTATTCTAATAGAAGATATTAGAATAATAATATTATCTATTACAATAGAATATAATAGAATAATATTATTATTATAATAGAAGAAGGGGGAAGATCCTCATGACATCATCCACTGACTGTCTCTCTTCCCTTGCAGGCTTCTACATGAATGTAATGATGCTTTGATGAATATTAATGAAACTGAGTGCCCTGTGACCTATTTGCTTTGTATCAACACTGATTAATAAAGCATTAATTTAACTCATTCTCTTTCATAGCTTCCTCTCCTGAGGGTCACAATTGTTTTCTGAAGGAGTAGGAAGCTTGTTATTACTGTATGAACGTCTAACTGAATTCTTCTTTACCCCAAGAACACTCTCAACTAAGCTTGTGTACTCCATCTCTACTATAATGATGCATGTCTTCCTCAACTGGAATGCCACCCAGTGCTTGGGAAGTTTAAATATTCCCCCATGCCACAGTGAATGGAGTTTTGGGAGGGCGTAGTGGTATCAACCATCAAGAAAATAATAACTTTTCACTACCAGGACCCTCTTTCCTTCACACAAATAGATCCCAGCAGACTACCAAACTTGCCTGTACATGTCTGAATTTGCTGAATGTTTGTTTACAGAATAGATCTAGTAAGCTACACTTCCATTATTCTCTTAAATCAATGTCAAACTCAAGAAAGCAAAAGGGAAGATAAGTGTATATATCACTGCCTCAAAGCTTCTATAGTATAAGATTAAGTCTTCCCAGAACTTTGCCACATTATATTTTTATTAATAACTTCTTGTTCTAATCATTTTGGATTATAAAAACAATACATGTTTTTGGTAGACCTATTGCAAATCAGAAATCCATTTTTAAGTGTTTACTAATTCATAATCTCTTCACTCAAAGATACCAACTGTTAATATTTTGGTATGTATATATATGTGTGTGTGTGTGTGTGTGTTTGTGTGTGTGTGTATACACATATATATTTTACACATATTACATATATATATTGCCAATAACTCAACCTTATATTATGGACATTTTTTAGATCACTTAAGAGTCTTCAGTGACTTTTTAAAAAAGGTTTTATAATGTCTATTGATAACTGTATAATGTTCTATTTAATGATCTGACATTGCTGGATATTTTGATGCTTTCACTGAGTTGAACACCAACTTGTATGCTCTCTGAATAAGAGCGGAAAGTCAATCATGAGCTGCATAAATACAGAGGGAGATTTTCTAAAGGAAGAAAGCAACAACCTTCATCTTCCCAATAAAATCCTAGAATTAAAACATAAAGAAGTTCTTTTTTTGTAAAAGGCCTCGAACTCAGGTGCTTATCTGAGGTTCTTTTCAAAATGATTCAAGTCCAATGGAAGTCGGTTCATGTCTGAAATCCCTCACCACTGTGCAAGAGTAGGAAAGTGTCAGGAGTACATCTTTATCAGACTTACAGCAACTTCATTTTCTTAAGCCAAGCTGCAAATATCACAAATACAACCTTATACGCAGTGCTTTGTTTGGCTGCTACCAGTGGTTACCAACTGGTGGGAGGACTTAAGAGAATGAAAATTGGAGACAAAATCAAGAGACGTTTTCACAACCTTAGAGCTGGCACAGCCATATCACCTCTACTTAGGCAAATAATTTACCTTTTCTTTTACTGTGTGAAGCAAACACCTGTTTTGAGATATATTTACCCAGAACAAACTGGTGACTAATTTGTCAGCTAAAAGATCACAAACTAAAAGGAATTAGATTAGTCCTAAAAGAAATTAGATTGGGGGATGGAGCAAGAGAAATAAAAGAAAAACTTCACTTGAGTATTCTCTACAATGAAGCATACAAGGCTTTTATAACATGGAAGAGCAAATTAAAATATATACTATTTTATACCTGTTAAACTGAAAAGGATTAAAATAATGAGTATGGGCAAAGATGTGGAGCAATGGAAACTCTCACACAGTGCTGGAAAATCACAGAGCAGTTATGTACAATCTTGTAAGCTAAAAGTATATATGCCCTTCAGTAGAGCTTAGGGAAAGCCAGAGAAAAATTAGGGTCTTTTTTTAGTCTTGTCTTTTAACATAATGAGGTATAAATGAAGATGAAACTTCAAGGTGAGATGTCTTGCATCCTTGCTAAGGCTCAGGAGAAAGATTCTGGAGCACTGGCATACAAGGACAGAGCAGTGGGAACATCTTTCTCGGGCACAGGTAGTGGGGGGTGCATTGTCTATTGAGAATTTAAAAACAAATATAACCAACTAAAAGTCTGCTTTCTTATTATCACCCTGTGTCAACACTTCTAAATAGTATTCCTCCCTGAATAAAAGTCTAAATTCTTTACAATTATCGTGGTTATTGTATATTTTTAAACTACTTCATCCTTTCAATATCATTGTTTTCTACATGGAAGTTAATTCAGAGAACTTTCAGTGATGCACTCAATCCCTGATACTCAGCTACATAATACCTCAGGGGATAATGGGATTGAAGAGAGGTTTTCTAGAACAGAGTATAGTCCACCAAATCGGTAGATAAAGGGAAGGAGTCAGTGGAAAGGGATGGATTAAAGAGAAGGGGTAGTATATAATTAATGCATCAAAATCTATAGGCTTTGTAGGTGTGGCTCCCTTTGGTGACTCTGGGCCTGACCCTGACTTTTCTTGACTAATGAGACAATAACACGTGTGATGCAGACAGAGACTTGTAAAGTGATTGCACACAGAGGCTTGCTCTCTTTTGCCCCTTTGGAGGCGGGGGGAGTTCTGCAATCACTAATATGTGAACAGGCCCTGGATGTTTCTGGTGATGACACGTGGCCTAGCCACTTTGGTTACCCCAGTTGACATCAGGCCAGTTTCCAGACATCCGAGTAGAGCTATTCTAGACCGTCCAGTCCCAAGTAGGTCTGCAGGTGGTCATGTGAGTGAGCACAGATACAATTAGCCAAACTGGCCCACATGAGCAGAAACATGCAGCTTACCTTTAGACTTGTGAGCAATGCTCTACGATTGTTGTTTGAAGCCATCACGTTTTGAGGTGATTTGTTACACAGCAAATACAAAGTCCTTGAGTAGGTGAGTAAGGATGGGATAGAAGACAGAGGCAGAAGAGACAGATTAGTCTTGGATATGACATCATATATACATATGGACGTTCAAATCCTGCCCCCCACCCAAACACACATAGCCTTTCACCACTTCCCCTCATGGTAAGGGAATAGAATGCAGACAGGTTCTGAGCTGAAATTGCCTAAATTTAAATCCTGGCTTTGTTCTTTACTGGCTGAATGATCTTGGGCACACATCTTACCAATCTGTAAAATTGAGATGATAGTATTTACCTCACAACGTTGATGAAAAGATGAAGTGATATTATGTAGATAAGGGCCTGGATCATAATAAATGTTTTTTTAATTTATGTTAATCACCATACATTACATCATTAGTTTTTGATGTAGTGTTCCATGATTCATTGTTTGTGCATAACACCCAGTGCTCCACGCAGAACGTGCCCTCTTTAATACCCATCACCAGGCTAACCCATCCCCCCACCCCCTCCCCTCTAGAACCCTCAGTTTATTTCTCAGCGTCCATAGTCTCTCGTGGTTCGTCTCCCCATCCAATGTCCCCACCTTCATTCTTCCCCTCCTGCTATCTTCTTCCTTTTTTTTTTTTTAAACATATAATGTATTATTTGTTTCAGAGGCACAGGTCTGTGATTCAGCAGTCTTACACAATTCACAGCGCTCACCATAGCACATACCCTCCCCAATGTCTATCACCCAGCCACCCCATCCCTCCCACCCCCCACCACTCCAGCAACCCTCAGTTTGTTTCCTGAGATTAAGAATTCCTCGTATCAGTGAGGTCATAAATGTTTTAAATGTTAGCTAAGTAAGTACCTGGATGAAGATACGGCACAAACTGGAGATGAAATGATAGGGAGAGTTGAGAAAGTATCAGGGAACATCAAAATTTTCAAGGATACCAGATGGTAAGATACCTTTAGGAAGTAAAAGAAAAAGATAGTAAAAGATACCTTTAGGAAGTAAAAGTAGAACAGTAAGAATCTGAGGATTAAGAAGATGATTATGGAGGAATTTTTAAAAATGGTTGAATAACAATGATAGTCTAATTAGAGTTAAAAAGGACTCTGTATGGAAGCCACACTCGGCACAGTTCCAGTTTTCTACAATAGGGCTCAGTCGCTTAGGAGTAGAATTGGGGAGAGCAAAGAATGGGATCGTTGAATAGCAGATGGACAAAGAAATGGGGTTGTGGGAGCTAATACTAGTTGACCATACAGGCTGAGTTGGCCTGGAAGCAAGAGAGATCATAAACTGATTGAGAGAACAGAATGGGGTCAGAGAGCATAGAGCAGGAGTCACGTAGACCTACTTGAAAGTAGGAAGCTGCCGCTTTCTTAGTTGCTGGGTAGTATCATTTTTACCCTTAGTGACTTGTTCCCTTGCCTAGAGCCAGTGGTCCCGTTAGCCATGATTTTGCATAGTTTTTGTTCCAGAAGACGTATTTTCTGAACTTTTTAAAGGAACACTAAACCATTTAATAGAGAGCTCTGGTTTTAAAATCCAGCCAATCTTGAAGAATGTTGCCACGGCTGATGTCAGAGTCTTTACTGCCTGAGCTCTCTTCTAGGATTTTTATGGTTTCAGGTCTCACATTTAGGTCTTTAACCCATTTTGAGTTTTTGTTTGTGTATGTTGTAAGGAAGTGGTCCAGTTTCATTCTTTTGCATATAGCTGACCCGTTTTGGATGGAGCTAGAGTATAATGTTAAGCGAAATAAGTCAGTCTAAAAAAGAGAAATATCATATGATTTCACTCACATGTGGAATTTAAGAAACAAAACAAATAAGTAAAGGAAAAAGAGAAACCAAGAAAGAGACTCTGAACTACAGAGAACAAACTAATGGTGGCCAGAGGGAAGGTGGGTGGGGGGATGGGTCAACTGGGTGACGGGAATTATGGAGCACACATGTTGAGATGAACACTGGGAGATGTACACAACTGTTGAATCACTATGTTGTCCACCTGAAACTAATATAACACTGTATATTAACTATATTAGAATTAAAATTAAAATTTAAGAAGATCCAGCCAATCTTGGTGGCTCTCTTCTGAGGATACTGTGCCTATTAGAACTTCTGTCTCAACTTACTAAACCTTTTCTACAAGGTTTTCTTTCTTTTCTACAATACTTTTCTACAAGTGACCTTTATTAACCTTGCACGTTAAGGCAGCAAGAAACAAGATTTTATCTATAGTACTCAGATGTGCATCTGGCCATATTTGAACATCCTCTGAATCTAGCCATATTCGAGTATCCGCTTATCTGCAGAGTGAGCCTGGGGACTCCTGCCTCTCCTCTCTGCCTTCTTAGGTTCTTCCCCTTTTCCAGACACAGCTCATGCTCTCTGTCTGCGGAGTTCATCCCAGTTGGTCCAGGCCTATTTAATGTCTTCCTTTTCAGAACCAATATAGCCACTCATCTGACACTTAGCATGCGCTGTCTTCTAGGTTTTCTTAAAACCTAAGAATCAATACATTTTAAAGCCAGAAAAGGTTTCAGAGAATACCTAATCCAATTTTCTCCTTTTGCTGATGAGAAACCCAGAGACATTTAGTAAGCAATAGAACCAAGTGACTAGAACCCTGCCTGCCTTTGTCGTTATTTGTTTTTTTTTTGCACCGTCTTATATGTATGTCCAGAGAGGAAGTCAGGTTCCTCAGCACAAGGACTTCTTTGAATCGGTAGCATTTACATGTTGAGATCCTCAATAGATATTCTCCCACAGTGACACGCTGCTTTACCAAACTACATGAGACAGCTGAAAGAGGAATAAATTCTTGTGTAGGAGAGATCTTGCAGTTAAAAAAAAAATCATTGTTTTTCAAACTCTTAGATATATAAAGTTTTCCAAATAAAATGTATTTATTTGAAAGTTTTGGTTTGTTATATAAGATTTTCATGTTTTTCCACCGTTGTTATTACAAGCAAAAAGAAATTAACCAACCTTAGCTTTGTTCCTTTAACTTACTGCTAAGCATGGTCTTCTAGGATGTATATGGACCAGTTCTCACTGCTGTAGGTTATAGACACTTGTTTGAATCCCAGAAGAGGAAAATTCTCCCATCCAGGCTTTTTGCCAGTTAACCAGAAGAAGCTTATCTTTGTGGTTATTGATCTTAATTTCATTGTGGAAAAAAAAGAGCATCAAAGAGTCAATTTAATAAACAGAAACATTTATGCAGTTGAACTGAATTTGATAACATGGTTGGACAAAAAAATGGAAAAAACAAAAGAAAATATAAAAATATAAATTGGGAGCTAAACAAATATTGTTACTAGAAATGACTAATTTCTCCAGTTTTGAATTTTAATTACAAATAATCAATCTATTACCCAAGATTATTCATTACCTATAATACATGACTTGTCATACATTGCCTTGAACAACTTCTTCTCTGAACCCATTTGAAAACGGAGTACAGAGCCTGCAATTTTTATTCCAAGTCCACCTCTGACCATGTTAAGAAGACATTACCCAGAATAGTTTAATCAAAGCTTACTGGAAACACTATCACAATTTTAATCAATGTTCTTCATGCTCATTTCAAGATGGCGGCTCTGAAATCCCAGGACAAGCTTGTGAGCATCCCAAAATAGAAAAATTCTTCCAGTAATTCTTCCCCAGAGCTTAGTTGGGGGCATTACAGCCATCCAGTTCTCCTTCCTACTCTCTGCTTCACCTTCCTTCTTCCACTCCTTCCCTCACAACAGAGAAATGACAAACACCACCCACATGCAGTCAGTTCTCCTAATTCCACCCACAGGAGCCCAAAACATAAAGAAAACACATGTATTTGTTTAAATATGTAACTTTTAGACAGCATTTTCACAGAAAAATATTCTCACCCTCTTGGTGCTAGTCCTCTGTGTATTTTTCTTCCAGACTTGTTCTTCTCCAAATGACTATAGTTTTTGCTGACATTTCTCTGAAAGTATATTCAAGACCTCGGTAAGAATCAGAAAAGCTACCTGAATTTGCAGGCAGCTTCCTGTTGGGCTCACGTTTTGCAGAATGCAAGCTTGGTGTGCAGAAGGTGGGCAAGGTGTTTGAAAAAACAGGAAGCACCTGTGAATGTGTGACTTTATTCCTGGAAGCAGAAGGCTCCCTCTGAGATGTTGTAGATGCTGCCTGCTGTTTCACCTATGAGAACTTTTGCAAAGCCTTTAAATACTTTAAAGACCAAGAATGGGCTTCCAGATGGCAAGATTATTTGGAAAGTCTGGTGCATCCATGGGCATGGTAGAAATCCACAGCTTTTCTATTTTTTTCCTATGCAGGTTTCTCTTTTTGCTGGGGATATTGATATGTCTGGAAATTAAAGTAGGTTTTTAAAAATTTTTAAATTTTTAAAAATTATTGTTATTGTGGTAAAAACATAGGATGACATCTGCCCTTTTAACAAATTTTTAAGTGGAGTGTATATTATTAACTACAGACAGAATGGTGAAGAGCAGATCTCTAGAACTGTTTCATTTTGCATGACTGAAACTTTATGTCCATTTAATAGCAACTCCCATTTTCCCCTCCCCAGCCCCTGGCAACCACCATTCTACTTTCTACCTCAATGAGTTTGACTATTTTAGATAACTCATATTAATAGAATCATGCAATATTTGTCCTTCTGTGACTGGCTTATTTCACTTAGCATAATGTCTTCAGTATTCATCCAAATAGTAGCATATGATGGGATTTCTTTCTTTTTTTATGGCTAATATTCCATCATGCATATATATTACATTTTCTTTATCCATTTATCTGTCAGTGAATAAATAAATGTTCATGGGGTTGTTTCCACCTCTTGGCTATTGTGAACAATGTTGCAATAAATATGGGAGAGCAGATATTCCTTCAAGATAAGTGATTTCATTTTTTTTGGATATGTACTCAGAAGTGGGAGGGCTGGATCATATGGTAGTTCTATCTTTAATTTTGTGAGGAATCTCCATGTTGTTTTCCATAGCAGCTGCACCATTTTGCATTCCCACCAACCGTTGCACAAGGGTTCCAATTTCTCCATAGCCTCACCAACACTTGTTATGTTCTGTTTTGTTTTGATAATGGCTATCTTTGTTATTTTAGGCTGCTATAACAAAAATACCATGAGCTGCGTGGCTTAAACAATAAACATTTATTTCTCACAGTTCTGAAGGCTTAGAAGTCCAAGATCAAGGCACTGGCAGATTTGTTCTCTGGTGAGAGCCCCCTTCCTGATTCATAGAAGGTTGTCTGGTCACTGTGTCCCCACATGGCAGAGAGGGAGATCTCTGGGCTCTTCATCCCCTTATTAGGGCACCAATTCAATCATGGGGGCTCCACTTCCATGACTTCATCCAAACCTAATTACCTCCCAAAGGCTCTGCCCTCAGATAGTATCACAACAAAGATTAGTCTTCAGCATGTGAATTGGGGGCGGGGCACACAAACATTTAGTTTATAGCAGTGGCCATCTTAATAGCTGTGGTGATATTTCATTGTGATTTTGATTGCATCTCCCTGATGATTAGTGATGTTGAGCATCTTTCATATACCTGTTGGGCATTTATATGTCCTATTTTTGAGAAATATCTGTTCAAGTCTTTTGCCCAGTTTTAACCAGGTTATTAGGGTTTTTTGTTTTGTTTTGTTTTGCTATTCAGTTGTAGGAGTTCCTTAAATATATTGGAGATTAACCCCTTATCAGATACATGGTTGGCAAATATTTTCTCCCATTCTGTAGATGCCTTTTCACTCTATTGATTGTTGATTTTGCTGTGCAAAAGATTTTTAGTTTGATGTAATTCCATTCATCTATTTTTGCTTTTGTTGTTTTTCATCTCATTTCCAAAAAATCATTGCCAAGACTAATGTCATGGAGCTTTCCCCCTATGTTTTCTTTTAGGAGTCTTACAGTTTTAGGTCTTTAAGTCTTTAATCCATTTTGAGTTGATTTTTGTGTATGGTAGAAGATAGTGGTCCAGTTTCATTCTTTTGCATGTGACTGTCCAATTTTCTCAACACCATTTGTTGAGGAGACTATCATTCTCCATTATGTATTCTTGGCACCCTTGTTGAAGATCAGTTGATCATATGCATGTGTTTATTTTGGGGCTCTGTCTTCTATTCAATTGTTTTACAAGTCTGGACCATACTATTTTGATTACCATAGCTTTATAATATGTTTTGAAATCAGAAAGCATGGTGCCATCTTCGTTCCTTTTCAAGATTGTTTTGACTATTTAGGTTCCTTTTTGGTTCCATAACAATTTCAGGAGTCTTTTTTCTATATCTAAAAAATGCCTCTGGGATTTTAATAGAGATTGCATCCAATCTGTAGATTGCTTTGAGTAGCATGGCCATTTAATAACTCTTCCAATTCATGAACACAGGATGTTTTGCCATTAATTTGTGTCTCTTAAATTTTATTTCAGCAGTATTTTATAGTTTTCAGTATATAAGTTTTTCATTTCCTTGGTTAAATTTGTTCCTAAGTATTTTATTTATTTTTTTGATGCTATTATAAGTGGGATTGTTTTCTTAATTTCCTTTTTTGATTGTTCGTTATTAGTATATAAAAATGCAACAGATTTTTGTATGTTAATTTTTTTATACTGCAACTTTGCTGAATTTATTAGTTTTAACAGATTTTTTTGGTGTAATCTTTATAGTTTTCTGCATATAAGATCATGTCATATGCAGAAGTAATTTTGCTTCTTTATTTTCCAATTTAAATGTGTCTCATTTCTTTTTCTAGCCTAATTGTTTTGGCCAGGTCTTTCAGTACTATGTTGAATAGAAATGGCAGAAGTAGGCAACCTTGCCTTGAACTTGATCTTAGAAAAAAGCTTTCAGTTTTTCATTTGTGGGTATGATGATAGCTATGGGCTGTTTACATATGGTACTTTTATGTTGAGGTAAGTTCATGCTATTTGCAGTTTTTTAGTGTTTTTCTCATGAAAAGGTGTTGAATTAGTCACATGATTTTTGTATCTATTGAGATACCTTGTGTTTTTTTTTTTTTTTTAAGATTTTATTTATTTGACAGAGAGAAACACAGCAAGAGAGGAAACACAAGCAGGGGGAGTGGGAGAGGTAGAGGTAGAAGCAGGCCTCCCACCGAGCAGGGAGCCTGATGTGAGGCTCAATCCCAGGACTCTGGGATCATGACCTGAGCTGAAGGCAGATGCTTAACTACTGAGCCGCCCAGGCGCCCCAAGATAACTTGTGTTTTTTTAAAACTTTGTTCTGTTAACGTGGTGTTTTACATTGATTAGTTTTTGTATGTTGAACTATACTTGCATCCCAGGGATAAACCCCCTTTGGTCATGATATTATGATTCTTTTTAAGTGCTGTTGAATTTGATTTGCTAGTGTTTTGTTCAGAATTTTGCATCTGTATTCATCAGGGACATTGGTCTGTAGTTTGCTTATAGTGTCTTCTGGCTTTGATATCAGAGTAATGCTGGCCTTATAAAGTTAGGTTGGAAACATTCCACCCTCTTCAATTTTTTGGAAAACTTTGAGAAGGACTGATGTTAATTCTGCAAATGTTTGGTAGAATTCACCAGTGAACCCATCTGGTCCTGGGGTTTTTCTTTGTTGGGTGGTTTTCAGTTACTGATTCAATCTCTTTACTAGTTGTAGATTCATTCAGATATTTTATTTACTTATGATTCAGTCTTGGTAGGTTATACATCTAGGTATTTATTCATTTTTTTTCTCAATTATCTAATTCTTTGGTATATAATTATTCATAATATTCTCTTATAATCTTTTTTTTATTTTGGTGGCATCAGTTGTAATGTCTCCTCTTTTATGTCTGATTTATTTGTCTTCTCTCTTTTATTTGTAGTTAGTTGAGTAAAGATTTGTCAATTTTGTTGATCTTTTCAAAAAGCCAACTCTTTGTTTTATTCTTTTCTATTTTCTGTTTCATTTATTTCTGTTCTAATCTTGATTATTCCTTCTGCTAACTTTGGGCTTATTTTGTTCTTCTTTTTCTAGTACCTTGAGGTATAGAGTTAGGTTGTTTATTTGAAATCATCTTTGTTAATGTAAGTATCACTATAAAATTTCCTCTTAGTACTCCTTTTGCTACACCCCATAAGTTTTGGTGTGTTTTTTTTTTTTTCATTTGTCTCAATATATTTTCTGATTTCCTTTTTGATTTCTTCTTTGACCCATTGTTCAAGAATATGTTGTTTAATTTTCACATATTTATGACTACCAGTGTTCTTTCTGTTATTGATTCCATTTCATTCCACTGTGGTTGGAAAAGATTCTTGGCATAATTTCAATCTTTTAAGTTTGTTTAGATTTGTTTGGTGACCTAACATGTGGTCTATCCTGGAATATGTTTTGTGTGTGCTTAGAATGTGTATTTTGCTGCTGTTGAGTGACGTGTACTGTTGCTAAGTCCATTTGATCTATAGTGTTGTTCATGTACTCTGCTTCCTTATTGACCTTCTGTATAGATTTCTATCCATTATTGAAAGTAGGGTATTGAAATCTTCTGTTATGGTGTTGCTGTCTATTTCCCCTTTCAGTTCTGTCAATATTAGCTTTATAGATTTAGGTGCTCTTATGTTAGTGCTATATATTTATAATCATTACATCTTCCTGGTGATTTGACCCTTTTATAATTATATATTTGTCTCTTGTGACAGTTTTTAAAGTACATTTTGTCTGACCAGCCCTTCTTTCTTTTGGTTAGTATCTGCATGGGATACCTTTTTCCATTCTTTACTTTCAGCCTTATGTGTGTCCTTAAATCTAAAGTGAGTCTCTTGTGGGTAGCATATACTTTTGCTTTTTTAAAAAACATCACTTCAGCCACTCTGTCTTTTGATTGGGGAGTTCAGTCCATTTATATTTCAAGTAATTGTTGATAGGAAGAACTTATTACTGACATTTAAAAAATTATTTCCTGCCTCTCTTGTAGTTTCTGGTTAAGGAATATGATAAGCTCCCTTCTATACTTAGCCTTCAGATCACCAGTCTAGTTCTGGGACCCACCTTAGGCGAAGCAGTTTTGTCAGTGAGGGAAAAAAAAAAAAACAACACTGATAGAAGAAAGATTTATAAATCATGATATTATAAGGAAAGGTTGAAACCCTGAGAATATTTTGCCTGGGGAAAAAAGTATTTGTGGAGTATTATAGTTGTCTTCAAATACATGAAATTTGGGGTAGAATTTTAATTTTCCTATATACAGATCTTCCCTGACTTATGATGGGGTTACATTCCAATAAACCCACTATAAACTGAATGTATTGTAAGTCAAAAATGTATTTAATACACCTAAGCTACCAAATGTCATAGCTCAGCCTAGCTTACCTCAAACATACCCAGCATACTTAACATTAGTCTACAGTTGGGCAAAATAATCTAACATAGAGCTTATTTTATAATGAAGTGTTGAATATCTCATGTAATTTTGAGTACTGTACTGAAAATGAAAAGCAGAATGGTTGGGTACAGAATGGTTGTAAGTGTGTTGGCTGTTTATCCTCATGATCGTGTGGCTCACTGGGAGCCGCCTTGCCACCACTGCCCAGAATCATGAGAGAATATTGTATCACATATCGCTAGCCTGGGAAAAGTTCAAAATTGAAAATTTAAAGTATGGTTTCTATTGAATGTGTATTGTTTTTGCACCATCATCAAGTTGAAAAATTGTAAGTAGAACCATCATAAGTCAAGGACCATCTGTAGTTGCAAGTGTGAGTATTCAATCAAATGGGCTGAATAAATAGGGGAATAGATTTTGGTTTAATATATGGGAGAAACTTCATTATCTCTCTGAAAATGGCAGGAACTACTTTTTGAGAGAATATGCTTCTTATCACTGGATGCTCCAAATATTGAGAGCCACTTATAAAAGATTTTGTAAGAAGGAACCATATATTAGATAAAAGGTTGAATTAAGTGGCTTCTAGGATTCCTTTTATCTCAGAGATTATGCTTCTAAGAATCATCACCTCAGATTTCTCAGTTTTCTTTTTTTTTTTAAAGATTTTATTTATCCATTTGACAGAGAGAAACACAGCGAGAGAGGGAACACAAGCAGAGAGAGTAGGAGAGGGAGAAGCAGGCTCCCCGCTGAGCAGGGAGCCCTGATGTGGGGCTCGATCCCAGGACCCTGGGATCACGACCTTAGCCGAAGGCAGACGCTTAACGACTGAGCCACCCAGGCGCCCCAGATTTCTCAGTTTTCTAAATTATGCCTTTCCACACTTCAATTTGTTTAAATCAAGGCACACTTGTGATACAGAGCAATGTGCACGCACTTGCTTCAATTGCAAGTTTTGCAAACCCCCAGCAGACGCAATTTGGATTCAAGCTGACCCCATGCTCCTCTTCTGCAGTCAGATTCATATGCAAACTGTGGTGAGCTAACAATGGAGCAACACAGAGTTTCAGCTCCTCTTGGGGAATAGAGGACATGCCACCAAACAGGTGGCTTCAATTAATCGAGCTGCTACTGCCAGGGGAAAACAGAAGGAAATAATCAAAGCACCAAGGAAATGATTACAGGTAGATGGGGTCAGTCTTGGAGTCCTCTGGAACACGGCCGGAGAACACAGTCCCACCAGGCCAGCACAGCAAAGATTAATTGAAAAGAAGAGCAGTAAAGCACTGTGTATTCTGTAGGTGTATCTGTGACAAAACTGACTTCCTTTTAAGCTTTAAAGCACACTTAAAAAAAAAAAACCAGGAACACAGAGAAAAAGGCTGCTATTTAATGAGATGGCAACAGAGATATGCTGGAGGTAGTGACTTCCAAATTGTGAGTGAGACTTAAAACCCTGAGCACAGTCCCATCTGACCACATTCAGTCTGTTGCCAGTGTGTTTTGGAGCCTTCCTGTCCCCATGCCTGCTGGAGCCCACCTCTGATTCATCTGCTGAAGTTAGCCTCCAAGACCACCTCCCTCTTAAGTACAACGACAGCGGAATGTTCTCTTAGCGCAGGCCAGAACAGGCTGTTTTGAAGGCATCATGAGTTGATTTTAAAAGACTGGGAAAGAATGGTCAAGGAAGAGGACATATCAGAACATCTTTGGTTAGTCGCTGCTTTAATTCTGTTCAGATTGATAGAATCCTCTTCAGAACCTCTGGTCGCAGTAGCATTTCCAAGAATCATTTTTTCCCCCTCAGGGCAGATCCTGCACAACCAAAGCACACAACGGCATTGTCTTAGTCTGTTTGGGCTGCTCTTAACAAATAACCACAGACTGATGAACAACAGAAATTTATTTCTTACTGTGCTGGAGGCTGGAAGTCCAAGACCAAGGTGTCAGCACGGTCAGCTTCTGCTGACAGTTCCCATCCTGGTTCATAGCTGGTGCCCTCTCACTGTGTGGAAAAAGGCTATGGATCTCTCACATGGCAAAAAAGAGTGATCTTTCTGGAGCCTCTTCATAAGGCACCAAACTCATTCAATATCTCTCAAAGGCCCTACCTCCTAATACCATCATGTTGGGGCTAGGATTTCATCATATGAATGGGGTGACACAAACATCTAGCCCGTAGTAAAGATGGTGACATGGGGGCTATGTTAGGCAATTCTGCCTGTCTCCCTTGAAAAATGAGAATTAAATCATTAATAAGCCATGACCCTACAAGCCTGTTATGCCAAGTAAGTACCTTCTCTGTTATTAATGATTAATATTACAAAAAGTCTGTGCACCTGTGAGTAAAATGCTTAGTTATCTTCCAAGTTGGATGGCTCCTCACTTAGTCGTCACTGTAAGTAAAGCTTGTGCTGCTGCAGAGGAAACATGGAGCGGCCCAGACCCCATTTGGTTAGCATGGCCATGAAGCCATGACAGGCACACACCCCTGTTCTCAGGGGGTCTCAGATGCAGTATTCCATTCCTGTCTAATGTTCTTTTCATGGAACTCAGGTCATCAGGATCATCCTTTCGTAAAACTGGATTTGCAAGCACAACAATTTCAGTTCCGGGATAGAAGAATTTCCAATCATTTGTATCAGGATACTTAGGAAAAGTAGAAAATAAAGATTGAGAATAGAAAATACAGGGAAGGAAGAAAGTTTCTGAGAGTCAGAAGTTTATGCAGTAGATTCAGGAAGATGAGAAAACATAAACTAGGCCTGAGTTGCCTATCGTCTGGTAACTTCTGTGAGGACAGAGGGAGCATGAAATTTAACCTGCAAGATATTGCCCAAATTAGAGACGACCCCTTCTGTGAAGTAAAACTGACTTTTCTGTATTCTAATCACAATGAAAGGGGAGTTTCATGACACCATGAGACAGCAACCAAAGGGTTTGTTTGTTTTTCTGGCTTATTTCCTTGACCATTTGTTTATTATAAAAGCAATGCTAAGCTAAAGCCAGATATTATACCTCCTGCTTCCATCCTGGTTCAAAGGTGACATCTAACTACTGCCCCCCCCGCCTCTTTTTTTCTAATAGAACCACACAGGAGGCAAACAAATACAGTCTCCAAAGGACTTTGCACTAGACATTCTGTCTGAATTTGTTATTTTCTCCTCCATCAGTATGGTCCGTATTCTCAGAAGAGGCACTCAGATCTTGGGAAATTTCCTTAAGGATAACAGATGATAGTCAGAACCTGCTAATTTTATGAGCTTCTCAGGAGAAAGGAGAAAAGCATTACATGCAGAATATGAGATCTTTAAGATCATGACATAATGCTGTTTTATTTTCCAATTATAGAAACCTACTACATGCCCATAATGTAATATTTTGAAAATGCAGAAAAGCATAGAAGTAAATAAAAATTACCCATAGCTCCCTCATTTAAGAGGAGTCAGCCAGAGAGTTGAATCCTGCTCTGGGCCTTTTTCTGTATCACCTTGAGCTAAGAATGGTTTTTACATATTTAAAGAGTTGTAAATCACGACCACCACCACCCCCATCACCACCCCCACCATAACACACACACACACACACACACACACACACACAACATGCAGCAGAGACCTTATGTGGCCCACAAATCCTAAAATATTTATTATCTAGCTCTTTACAGAAAAACTTCTGCTCACCCTTGATTTAGAAGTGTAATCACTATTACTTCAGTACCTTTTTTTCTAATCTATATTGAGTACTTGTACAAATTTTTAAGAAAAAAAATCTGTGCTATTATTCTGTATGGTTTTGTAGTTTGTATTTTACCCCCACTTTAATATCACATCATGAGCATTTTCCCATATCACTATTTTTTTAAAAACCGATCCCATTTTAATTATACAAGCCAAATATTAATAACTACCTTTATGGACCAGGACTCTTAGCTGTTAGTCCTATTTCCCCTAGAATTCAAAAATTTCAACTATGAACATCTGTTTATCTTTTAAAAATTATTTTTGGGTTAAAGCACATATAAAATTTACCATCTGAACCATGTTAAGTGTACAGTTCAGTGACACTAAGTACATTTGCATTGTTGTGCAGCCATCACGGCCCTGTGTCTCCAGCACTCTTTGTCTTGCAAAACTCAAACACCGTGTCAACTGAACCATAACTCTTCATTCTCTTCTCTCCTCTGAAAACATTTTTAATAGCTATATAATATTTATTTTGGTTTTATACTTTCTGGCTCTTTTCATTTGGTGTCTCTCTATCAGTGTTGGAAATGAAAGTTATTCTTTTGAGCCTTGCTTTTTGAGGTAATGAAAAGGAAGCAACACAAGTACAGGGCTGTCAACAGTGCTTACGGCAGCAAACTTTAAAAATGTGGTTTATGCTAAACGATCATTTATAATTCAACTAAAGGGTAGTTTGGGAGTTAATAGAAAATTTTAGAGATGTGGTTAAAATTCTGGCCCTGTAATATATTGACTGAAGGTTTAGGAATAGTTAACCACTCTGAGTCTCAATATTCTTAGCTGAAACCCAAGGGCAATAAAACTGATAGGTTGATGTGATGTTTAAGTGAGATGAAGTATGTAAAAATCACTTAAAATAACATCATGTGATGTAAATATTAGTTATGCTGTAAAGACATTTGATATCAAACAAGGTAATCACTTATTGGAGGATGAAATATTTCAAATAGATATTTTTTGAGTAACAAGGTCATTACATTGAAATAATAAGGAACAAAGGACAATTTCAGAAATGACTTTTTAGCTGCTCAATTTTTCCCTGGAAATTTACTATTGTCCTGGGACTATCACATGGTTCAAAAGCTGAACACTTCTGCATGACATTTAATTAAAATGCAGCCTGAATATGCTCTGTGAAGAATTTTAAATAGTCTTGCTCAATATAAAATATGCCCAATATCAGCATATTATGTCCTTTTTTACTAATAGTTTCCCCCTTCGGGATGAATATGACAGTCAATCTGTGAAAGAGATAGATAAGAATTTTGTAATTTTGAAATGCTTCTTAATATACTGTCTCTGTTTTGTGATAAATTTATCATTTCCATCCATCCCATTTACAGTGGCTTAGGAGATAAATATCTCTTCAAAATATTGCCAAACTCTATAAACTTGAGTTCTCAAGTTTTCGTGGACATAAAATAAAATAATCTAAAAAATTTTTTTCACAGGTACTATTCTTTGAAAGCTTCTTCTGGATAGACAAAGTAAAGTGAATATATATAAAGAAATTTTGTTAAATATTAAACATTTGCTAGACTGTTAATTATCCACATCAGTTCCCACTGTTAATAAAGTGCACCAGATAATTGTACAGCTCAACTGCTCTCTACGGCTTCTTGTTCCTACACAGCAGTGTGGAAATTAGAATTCATGAATCAGATGGTGACAAAGGCCATTCAGAGTTGTTAGGATTCCCCAGCAAAAGAGATGAAACTAAGTTTGTGGGTCATCAAGTTTCTATCATTTCTTTTAACAAAAAGTAAAAAAAAAAAATATTATGAATATAAGCATATGTAAGTGAATATTTATAAGAGTCTCCAAAAAGTAAGAGGTCACTGAAACTTCAGGCTCCTGGTAAATGCATCCCTGTGCAGGTAGACTGAAAGGGGAGCTTTCTGTCCTAGGGAGGCTTTCTTTTCTTTCCACCTGTCTTCTGCCTTTCTCTTGCATTAGTGTAAAGAATCCAGATGGGCAGGGCATCTGGGTGGCTCAGTCTGTTAAGCATTGACTCTTGATTTTGGTTCAGGTCATGGTCTCAGGGTTTTGAGATGGAGCCCCTCATAGGGCTCCATGCTGAGTGTGGAGCCTGCTTAGGATTCTCTCTCTCCCTCTCTCCCTCTGCCCCTCCCCCAACTGGCATGCACATGCTCTTTGTCCCATCCCCCCAAAAAGAAGAAGAAGAATCCAGATGAGTGATACTGTAGAGATAAACGAATGTTATGTTTATGGTCTTAAAGCTCAATAGCATGCTCATTGAAGAGCTAGCTGTCCTGCTGAAGCAAATGTTTCTAAGATTTCAGGCTATGGTTGAGGAACAGAAGGCCAACTAAAAATTCACACCAAATTCACAAATAGAACTTGGATCCAAGAGACATTCCACGGTTTCTTTCAATGCAAATAGGAGAATCTGTCAGCCCACAGATTTACCATCATTCTTGAGCGAATTTCTTATACCACGTGCAAATGTGACGGTCCTGGAAGAATATTAAGGTGACTGTTGGTAGCTTGCTGTATACATGCTTATGGTCTCTGTGAGGAGCATATCAAGCTGACCATTTTAGGAAAATCATGTCTGGCTTGTTGGATGGATTAACTTCCACTCTCACTCTGAAGCAGAGGAGTTTCAGAGAGCTATTTAGGTGACAAATTGTACAGATAAGATGGCATTTCTTTTCTGTCTGGGTGACAATGTGTTGAATGGCAGTCTGATTGCGTGATGATGGCTGAGAGGCTCTAAATAGCAGGCTATTTTCTTTTGAAGCACATATAGCAGGTTTAGACATAAAGTGACCAGAGTTATAGAAGCAAAAGAGAGGAGTTATATAAGCAAATGAGAGAACTTGTTAATAACTTTTAAAACTTTTACATATATATATATATATATATATATATATAAATTTTGCTGAAAGCTGTATTTTTTTTTTAAATTCACTTATTAACTGTTAAGTTTTGGTAGTAGATATCCAAAATATGGATGTAAACCCATTCAGTAGAAAAGTAAGATTGCATTTGGGGAAAATTTTTATTTTTATTTTTATTCAGTTTCATAGTTCTTTCCAAGTAAATTCTGGCCTTCATAAATACCATTTTTTTTAAGATTTTTTATTTATTTATTTGAGAGAGAGAATGAGATAGAGAGCACGAGAGGGGAGAGGGTCAGAGGGAGAAGCAGACTCCCCGCTGAGCAGGGAGCCCGATGTGGGACTCGATCCCGGGACTCCAGGATCATGACCTGAGCTGAAGGCAGTCACATAACCAACTGAGCTGCCCAGGCGCCCCATAAATACCATTTTCTAAAAGTGTCATGTCATCATTCCATCAAAATCACCTGCCCAAACAGGACTTGGGGCTATGCTGGGCATTGTGGAAAGGAGGTGTCAGGCAAAAAAATAATAACAGTAAATTAAGCAGTTTGTCTTCCCACATCCTCTATCTCCCCCATTAGCCTCATTATTTATTTCTCTTTCCTGTGTTCATACTCCTCTAGCCCCCTCCCTGTCATCACTCTCCCCACCCCACCATGTTCTGCTATTGTGTCAGCTGATAAGGTATTCTGTCATTAAAAAAGTAGGCCTAATTCTCCAATGTGATACTTAGTAATATTGGCTAAGCCTTTGCAGTTTGAAAAATTAAAATATAGTGGAATTACAGGCAGTAGGATTTGAACTTGAGGAAAAGATTCCCTTACTTTCCTCTTAGTGGAACCATGGGATTAGCTTCCTGCTCCCTCTCTAGTGAGTCTAACTCTAGAGAGCCTTTTGGAAAGGACAAATCTAAGACAAAAAATAAAATAGATTCCACATTGACAGAAGCAGCCAGGCTCCAAGTCAACTAAAGAATTAGGCTTTCAGAATTGGAAGGGTCCCTAGGGTCAAAACCTGAATTTTCTTCATCATAAAATCGAGCCTTAGGGAAGGTAAGTGAATTGTACATGATCACTCAACTCATGTATTGGTAAATTTGGTACTAGAATTCAGGTCTCATAAAATTTCTAGTCCAATACTCTTTTTATCAGCCATATATATCATGCCACCTCCAAAAAATATGTAAGTCCAATGAAACATAAATGAAGTAGAGCATATCATAATGTTTTTATTTTTAGTATGTAATAACAATTATGAGACAGGAGAATCAAGTTTTATGAATGTATTGGGGAGAGGTGGAGAGACAGAGACAGAAGAGAAATGAATAAGCTTTAAAAACAGAATAGGGGGAGAGGAGGAGCAAGATGGCGGAGGAGTAGGAGACCTGACAGGTCCCAGGAATTCAGCTGAATAGGGATCAAACCATTCTGAACACCTACGAACTCAACAGGAGATTAAAGAAGAGAATAGCAACAACTCTCTGAAAAAAAAGCGACCACTTACTGGAAGGTAGGATGTGCGGAGAAGTGAATCCGAGGCGATATTCGGGAGGATAGACAGCGGGGGAGGGGGCCTCCGGCGGCCGCTTCTGGCAAGTGCTAGAGCCGCGGAGCACAAAATCGGAACTTGGAGAAGTCTGCTCTGCTGAGGGACATCGCTCCAGTGGCTAAGCAGGGGGTGGGACCCTTGCTGGGACAGTGTGGTCTCAGGACCCTCGGGGTCACAGAAAGACAGGGGGTGCCTGAGTGCGGCAGAGCTCCCAGGTATCGGAGCGGGGAAGCCGGCTGCAGAGACGGAGCCGAGGTGCGGGCTCTCAGCTCGCGGTTGCCATAAACTCTGATCGGTGACAGTCGGGCCACTGCTTCTCCAGCAGGGACCCAACAAGCAGCAGAGCCGGGGAGACTCCCCTTCCTCCCCTGGGAGGAGCGGCGCGGGAGTGCACCGCAGGGATCTGCTGGGTTTGGAGACTCCACATGGGGTCGGGTGCCAGAGATAGAAATGCTCGGTCACAGGCTGGGTGAGCACAGAGTGCGGCCTGAGATGGGGGAGACGGGAGTGACTGACTGTTTTTCTCTGGGGGCTCACTGAGGAGCGGGGCCCAGAGTTCTTGGCTCCTTCGGGGCAGAGATTGGGAGGCTGCCATTTTCACTCTCATCCTTCAAAGCTGTAGGGAAAGCTTGCAGGGAACAAAAGCTCCCGAGAGCAAACAGAGCAGATTACTTAGCCTGGACCAACAAGGGCGGGGCACTTCCGCCTCCGGCAAAGACATTTGGGAACCGCGGCAACAGGCCCCTCGCCGAGAAGATCAGCACGAACAGCCAGCCAAGACCAAGTTTACCGATCAATGAGAATGGCAGAACTCCAGTGCTAGGGAAATACTGCACATAGAATTCATGGCTTTTTCCCCATGATTCTTTAGTCTTTCAAAGTTAATTTTTTTTAATTCTCTTTTTTTCTTTTTCTCTTTTTTTTTTGAATTTTTCTTTTTCCCCTTTTCAACCAACATCTTATCAATCCCTTTTTAAAAAATCTTTTTTATTTTTCATTTTTAGAGTCATTCTATCCCTTCACGGTAGTTAACCTTATTTTTGGTATATGTATATAAGTTGTTCTCTCTTTAAAATTTTGGGATACAGTTTCTTCTAACAGACCAAAATATACTCTAAACCTCTACTGTTTGGCTTTGTTCTAGTCTCCTGCCTGATCACATTCTCTCCCTTTTTTTTTTTAATTTCTCTTCTTTCTTTTTCTCAACCAACTTCGTATCTTATCAGTTCCTTTTATAAAATCTTTTATAATTTTCATCTTCACAGTCATAGTCCATCCCCTCATCATAGTCCATCCCCTCATCATATTTACCCTTATTTTTGTACATATATGTTTTTCTTTCTTTAAAATTTTGGGAGGCAGTTTCTTCTAACATAACAAAATATGCCCAAAATCTAGTGTGTGGCACTGATCTATTGACCAGCCTGATCATATTTGATCATATTCTTTTTTTTTTTAATCTTTTTCTTTTTTTCTTTCTTTCCCTTTTTTCCCCCTTGGTTTTAGGGCTCTTCTGATTTGTTTAGTGTATATTTTTCTGGGGTCGTTGTTACCCTGTTAGCATTTTGTTCTCTCATTCACCTAGTCTCCTCTGGACAAAATGACAAGATGGAAAAAAATCACCTCAAAAAAAAAAAAAAAGGGGCAGTACTGACTGCCAGGGCCTAATCAATACGGACATTAGTAAGATGTTGAAACTAGAGTTCAGGATGACGATTATAAAGATACTAGCTAGGCTTGAAAAAGGCATGGAAGATATTAGAGAAACCCTTTCTGGAGAAATAAAAAAACTAAAATCTAACGAAGTTGAAATCAAAAAGGCTATTAATGGGGTACAATAAGAAATGGAGGCTCTAACTGCTAGGATAAATGAGGCAGAAGAGAGAATTAGTGATATAGAAGACCAAATGATGGAAAATAAAGAAGCTGAGAAAAAGAGAGCTAAACAACTACTAGATCACGAGAGCATTTGAGAGACAAGTGATACCATAAGACGAAACAATATTAGAATAATTGGGACCCCAGAAGAAGGAGAGAGAGGAGCAGAAGGTATATTGGAGCAAATTATAGCAGAGAACTTCCCTAATTTGGGGAAGGAAACAGGCATCAAAATCCAGGAGGCACAGAGAATCCCCCTCAAAATCAATAAAAATAGGTCAACACCCCAACATCTAATAGTAAAACTTACGAGTCTCAGAGACATAGAAAAAATCCTGAAAGCAGCTTGGGACAAGAGTTCTGTGACCTACAATGGTAGAAATATTAGATTGGCAACAGACCTATCCTACAATGGTAGAAACATTAGATTGGCAACAGTCCTGGCAGGCCAGAAAGGACTGGCATGATATATTGAGAGCACTAAATGAGAAAAATACACAGGCAAGAATACTCTATCCAGCTAGGCTGTCATTGACAATAGAAGGAGAGATAAAAAGCTTCCGGGACAAACAAAACTAAAGGAATTTGCAAACACAAAACCACCCCTACAAGAAATATTGAAAGAGGTCCTCTAAGCAAAGAGAGAGCCTAAAAGCAGCACAGATCAGAAAGGAACACAGACAATATACAGTAACAGTCACCTTACAGGCAATACAATGGCACTAAATTCATACCTTTCAATAGTTACCCTGAATGTAAATGGGCTAAATGCCCCAATCAAAAGACACAGGCTATCAGATTGGATTAAAAAACAAGACCCATCCATATGCTGTCTGCAAGAGACTCATTTTAGACCCAAAGACACCCCCACATTGAAAGTGAAGGGATGGAAAACCATTTACCATGCTAATGGACACCAAAAGAAAGATGGGGTGGCAATCCTTATATCAGACAAATTAGATTTTAAAACGAAGACAATAATAAGAGATGAGGAAGGACACTATATCCTACTTAAAGGGTCTATCCAACAAGAAGATCTAACAGTTGTAAAAATCTATGCCCCTAACGTGGGAGCAGCCAATTATATAAGGCAATTAATAACAAAAGCAAAGAAACACATTGACAACAATACAGTAATAGTGGGGGACTTTAACACCCCCCTGACTGAAATGGACAGATCATCTAAGCAAAAGATCTACAAGGAAATAAAGACTTTAAATGACACACTGGACCAAATGGACTTCACAGACATATTCAGAACATTCCATCCCAAAGCAACGGAATACACATTCTTCTCTAGTGCCCATGGAACATTCTCCAGAATTGATCACATCCTAGGTCACAAATCAGGTCTCAACTGGTACCAAAAGATTGGGATTATTCCCTGCATATTTTCAGACCACAGTGCTTTGAAACTAGAGCTCAATCACAAGAAGAAAGTCAGGAAAAACTCAAATACTTGGAGGCTAAAGAGGATCCTACTAAAGAATGAATGGGCCAACGAGGAAATTAAAGAAGAATTAAAAAAATTCATGGAAACCAATGAAAAAACACAGCTGCTCAAAATCTTTGGGATGCAGCAAAGGCAATCCTAAGTGGAAAGTATATAGCAATGCAAGCCTTTCTCAAGAAACAGGAAAGGTCTCAAATACACAACCTAACCCTACACCCAAAGGAGGTGGAGAAAGAACAGCAACTAAAGCCTAAACCCAGCAGGAGAAGAGAAATAATAAAGATCAGAGCAGAAATCAATGAACTAGAAACCAAAAGAACAGTAGAACAGATCCACAAAACTAGGAGCTGGTTCTTTGAAAGAATGAACAAGATTGATAAACCCCTGGCCAGACTTATCAAAAAGAAAAGAGCAATGACCCAAATCAACAAAATCATGAATGAAAGAGGAGAGATCACAACCAACACCAAA
>NW_027397076.1:36547487-36695389 GCF_003265705.2 Callorhinus ursinus
TCCTGCTATCTTCTTCTTTTTCTTTTTTTTTTAACATATGTTGCATTATTTGTTTCAGAAGTACAGATGCGTGATTCATCAGTCTTGTACAATTCACAGTGCTCACCATAGCATATACCCTCCTCCATGTCTGTCACCCAGCCACCCTATCCCTCCCACCCCCCACCTCTCCAACAACCCTCAGTTTGTTTCCTGACATTAAGAATTCCTCATATCAGTGAGGTCATATGATACATGTCTTTCTCTGATTGACTTATTTCACTTGGCATAACACCCTCCAGTTCCATCCACGTCGTTGCAAATGGCAAGATCTCATTCCTTTTGATGGCTACATAATATTCCATTGTGTATATATACCACCTCTTCTTTATCCATTCATCTGTCGATGGACATCTTGGCTCTTTCCACAGTTTGGCTATTGTGGACATTGCTGCTATAAACATTGGGGTGCACGTACCCCTTCGTATCCCTATATTTGTATCTTTGGGGTAAATAACCAGTAGTGCAATTGCTGGATCATATGGTAGTTCTAATTTCAACTTTTTGAGGAAACTCCATACTGTTTTCCAGAGTGGCTGCACCAGCTTGCATTCCCACCAACAGTGTAGGAGGGTTCCCCTTTTTCCGCATCCCCGCCAACATCTGTCGTTTCCTGACTTGTTAATTTTAGCCATTCTGACGGGTGTGAGGTGGTATCTCAATGAGGATTTGATTTGGATTTCCCTGATGCCGAGCGATGCTGAGCACTTTTTCATGTGTCTGTTGGCCATTTGGATGTCTTCTTTGGAAAAATGTCTGTTCCTGTCTTCTGCCCATTTCTTGATTGGATTATTTGTTCTTTGGGTGTTGAGTTTGATAAGTTCTTTATAGATTTTGGATACTAGCCCTTTATCTGATATGTCATTTGCAAATATTTTCTCCCATTCTGTCGGTTGTCTTTTGGTTTTGTGGATTGTTTCTTTTACTGTGCAAAAGCTTTTTATCTTGATGAAATCCCTATAGTTCGTTTTTGCCCTGGCTTCCCTTGCCTTTGGCGATGTTTCTAGGAAGAAGATGCTGTGGCTGAGGTGGAAGAGTTTGCCGCCTGTGTTCTCCTTTAGGATTTTGATGGACTCCTGTCTCACGTTTAGGTCTTTCAACCATTTGGAGTCTATTTCTGTGTGTGGTATAAGGAAATGGTCCAGTTTCATTCTTCTGCATGTGGCTGTCCAATTTTCCCAACACCATTTGTTGAAGAGACTGTCTTTTTTCCATTGGACATTCATTCCTGCTTTGTCAAAGATGGGTTGACCATAGAGTTGAGGGTCCATTTCTGGGCTCTCTATTCTGTTCCATTGATCTATGTGTCTGTTTTTGTGCCAGTACCATACTGTCTTGATGATGACAGCTTTGTAATAGAGCTAGAAGTCCGGAATGGTGATGCTGCCAGCTTTGCTTTTCTTTTCAACATTCCTCTGGCTATTCGGGGTCTCTTCTGGTTCCATACAAATTTTAGGATTATTTGTTCCATTTCTTTGAGAAAGGTGGATGGTATTTTGATGGGGATTGCATTGAATGTGTAGATTGCTCTAGGTAGCACTGACATCTTCACAATGTTTGTTCTTCTAATCCATGAGCATGGAACGTTTTTCCATTTCTTTGTGTCTTTTTCAATTTCTTTCATGAGTATTTTATAGTTTTCTGAGTACAGATCTCTTGCCTCTTTGGTTAAATTTATTCCTAGGTATCTTATAGTTTTGGGTGCAATTGTAAATGGGATCGACTCCTTGATTTGTCTCTCTTCTGTCTTGTTGTTGGTGTATAGGAATGCCACCGATTTCTGTGCATTGATTTTATATCCTGCTACTTGACTGAATTCTTGTATGAGTTCTAGCAGTTTTGGGGTGGAGTCTTTTGGGTTTTCCACATACAGAATCATATCATCTGCAAAGAGTGCGAGTTTGACTTCCTCTTTGCCGATTTGGATGCCTTTGATTTCTTTTTGTTGTCTGATTGCTGTGGCTAGGACTTCTAGTACTATGTTGAATAGCAGTGGTGAGAGTGGACATCCCTGCCACGTTCTTGACCTTAGGGGAAAAGCTCTCAGCTTTTCCGCATTGAGAATGATATTGGCTGTAGGTTTTTCATAGATGGCTTTTATGATATTGAGGTATGTAACCTCTATCCCTATACTCTGAAGAGTTTTGATCAAGAAAGGATGCTGTACTTTGTCAAATGCTTTGTCTGCATCTACTGAGAGGATCCTATGATTCTTGTTCTTTCTTTTGTTAATGTATTGTATCACATTGATTGATTTGCGGATGTGAACCAGCCTTGCAGCCCAGGGATAAATCCCACTTGGTCATGGTGAATAGTCCTTTTAATGTACTGTTGGATCCTATTGGCTAGTATTTTGGTGAGAATTTTTGCATCCATGTTCATTAAGGATATTGGTCTGTAATTCTCCTTTTTGATGGGGTCTTTGTCTGGTTTTGGGATCACGGTAATGCTGGCCTCATAAAATGAGTTTGGAAGTTTTACTTCCATTTCTATTTTTTGGAACAGTTTCAGGAGAATAGGTATTAATTCTTCTTTAAATGTCTGATAGAATTCCCCTGGGAAGCCACCTGGCCCTGGGCTTTTGTTTGTTGGGAGATTTTTGATGACTGCTTCAATTTCCTTAGTGGTTATAGGTCTGTTCAGGTTTTCTAGTTCTTCCTGGTTCAATTTTGGTAGTTGATACATCTCTAGGAATGCACCCATTTCTTCCAGGTTATCTAATTTGCTGGCATAGAGTTGCTCATAATATGTTCTTATAATTGTTTGTATTTTTTTGGTGTTGGTTGTGATCTCTCCTCTTTCATTCATGATTTTGTTGATTTGGGTCATTGCTCTTTTCTTTTTGATAAGTCTGGCCAGGGGTTTATCAATCTTATTAATTCTTTCAAAGAACCAGCTCCTAGTTTCATGGATCTGTTATACTGTTCTTTTGGTTTCTATTTCATTGATTTCTGCTCTGATCTTTATTATTTCTCTTCTCCTGCTGGGTTTAGGCTTTAGTTGCTGTTCTTTCTCCACCTCCTTTGGGTGTAGGGTTAGGTTGTGTATTTGAGACTTTCTTGTTTCTTGAGAAAGGCTTGTATTGGTATATACTTTCCTCTCAGGACTGCCTTTGCTGCAACCGAAAGATTTTGAACAGTTGTGTTTTCATTTTCATTGGTTTCCATGAATTTTTTAAATTCTTCTTTAATTTCCTGGTTGACCCATTCATTCTTTAGTAGCATGCTCTTTAGCCTCCATGTATTTGAGTTCTTTCTGACTTTCCTCTTGTGATTGAGTTCTAGTTTCAAAGCATTGTGATCTGAAAATATGCAGGGAATAATCCCAATCTTTTGGTACTGGTTGAGACCTGATTTGTGACCTAGGATGTGATCAATTCTGGAGAATGTTCCTTGGGCACTAGAGAAGAATGTGTATTCCGTTGCTTTGGGATGGAATGTTCTGAATATGTCTGTGAAGTCCATTTGGTCCAGTGTTTCATTTAAAGTCCTTATTTCCTTGTTGATCTTTTGTTTAGATGATCTGTCCATTTCAGTCAGGGGGGTGTTAAAGTCCCCCACTATTACTGTATTGTTGTCAATGTGTTTCTTTGCTTTTGTTATTAATTGCCTTATATAATTGGCTGCTCCCACGTTAGGGGCATAGATATTTACAATTGTTAGATCTTCTTGTTGGATAGACCCTTTAAGTAAGATACAGTGTCCTTCCTCATCTCTTATTACAGTCTTTGTTTTATTTATTTATTTATTTATTTATTTATTTATTTATTTATTTATTTTTAAAGATTTTATTTATTTATTTGAGAGAGAGAGAGTACATGAGAGGGGGGATGGTCAGAGGGAGAAGCAGACTCCCTGCTGAGCAGGGAGCCCGATGCGGAACTCGATCCCGGGACTCCAGGATCATGACCTGAGCCGAAGGCAGTCGCTTAACCAACTGAGCCACCCAGGTGCCCCAGTCTTTGTTTTAAATTCTAGTTTGTCTGATATAAGGATTGCCACCCCAGCTTTCTTTTGGTGTCCATTAGCATGGTAAATGGTTTTCCACCCCCTCACTTTCAATGTGGGGCTGTCTTTGGGTCTAAAATGAGTCTCTTGCAGACAGCATATGGATGGGTCTTGTTTTTTAATCCAGTCTGATAGCCTCTGTCTTTTGATTGGGGCATTGAGCCCATTTACATTCAGGGTAACTATTGAAAGGTATGAATTTAGTGCCATTGTATTGCCTGTAAGGTGACTGTTACTGTATATTGTCTGTGGTCCTTTCTGATCTATGCTGCTTTTAGGCTCTCTCTTTGCTTAGAGGACCTCTTTCAATATTTCTTGTAGGGCTGGTTTCGTGTTTGCAAATTCCTTTAGTTTTTGTTTGTCCTGGAAGCTTTTTATCTCTCCTTCAATTTTCAATGAGAGCCTAGCTGCATATAGTATTCTTGGCTGCATATTTTTCTCGTTTAGTGCTCTGAAGATATCATGCCAGTCCTTTCTGGCCTGCCAGGTCTCTGTGGATAGGTCTGTTGCCAATCTAATATTTCTACCATTGTAGGTTACATATCTCTTCTCCCGAGCTGCTTTCAGGATTTTCTCTTTGTCTCTGAGACTCATAAGTTTTACTATTAGATGTCGAGGTGTTGACCTATTTTTATTGATTTTGAGAGGCGTTCTCTGTGCCTCCTGGATTTTGATGCCTGTTTCCTTCCCCACATTAGGGAAGTTCTCTGCTATAATTTGCTCCAATATACCTTCTGCCCCCCTCTCTCTTTCTTCTTCTTCTGGGATCCCAATTATTCTAATGTTGTTTCGTCTTCTTGTATCGCTTATCTCTCGAATTCTGCCCTCGTGATCCTGTAGTTGTTTCTCTCTCTTTTTCTCAGCCTCTTTATTTTCCATCATTTGGTCCTCTATATTGCTGATTCTTTCTTCTGCCTCATTTATCCTAGCAGTTAGTGCCCCCATTTTTTATTGCACTTCATTAATAGCCTCTTTGATTTCGACTTGGTTAGATTTTAGTTCTTTTATTTCTCCATAAAGGGTTTCTCTAGTAACTTCCACGCTTTTTTCAAGTCCAGCTAGTATCTTTAAAGTCATGATTCTGAACTCTAGATCCGACATCGTACCAATGTCAGTATTGAGTAGGTCCCTGGCAGACGGTACTACCTCTTGTTCATTTTGCTGAGGTGATTTTTTTCGTCTTGTCTTTTTGTCCAGAGAAGAACAGATGAATGAGAGAACAGAAGCTAACAGGTTAACAACGTCCCCAGCAAATATACTCTATACAAATCAGAAAAGACCTGAAACCAGGGACAAGAAAGCAAAAGAAAGAAGAGAAAAAAAAAAAAAAAGAAAAAGAAAAAGATGAAAACAAACAAAAATAGAACAAAACAAACAAACAAAAAAACAGAATATGATCAAATACGATCAGGCTAGTGCATAGATCAATGCCACACACTAGCTTTTGTGCATATTTTGGCCTGTTAGAAGAAAGTGCCTCCTAAAATTTTAAAGGAAGAAAGACTTATATATGCACAAAATAAGGGTTGATACAATGAAGGGATGGCAGATGATTGTAAAGATGAAAATTATAAAAGATTTTTTTTTAAAGATTTTATTTATTTATTTGAGAGAGAGAGAATGAGAGATAGATAGCACAAGAGGGAAGAGGGTCAGAGGGAGAAGCAGACTCCCTACTGAGCAGGGAGCCTGATGCGGGACTCGATCCCGGGACTCCAGGATCATGACCTGAGCCGAAAGCAGTCGCTTAACCAGCTGAGCCACCCAGGTGCCCGAAAATTATAAAAGATTTTATAAAAGGAATTGATAAGAAGTTGTTTTTAAAAAGAAAGAAGATTTAAAGAGAAAAAGAAAAAAGAAAAAAAAAGGGAGAGACTGTGATCAGGCAGGAGAATAGAACAAAGCCATACACTAGTGATTTAGGGTATATTTTGATCTTTTAGAAGAAATTGTATCTCAAAATTTTAAAGAGAGAACAACTTATATATATATGCCAAAAGAAGGGTAACTACTATGAAGGGATAAAAATATGACTCTAAAAATGAAAAATAAAAAATGTTTTTTTAAAAAAGGGAGTGATGTTTAAAAAAGGGAAAAAAAATTAAAAAAAACAGTTAAAAAATTAACTTTGAAAAACTAATGAGTCATAGTAAAAAAGCCATGAATGCTACGTGCAGTGTTCCCCTAGCGCTGGAGTTCTCCCCTTCTCCTTGATCGGTAAACTTGGTCTTGGCTTGCTGACTGTTCGTGCTGATCTTCTGGGGGAGGAGCCTGTTGCCGTGGTTCCCAAATGTCTTTGCCGGAGGCGGAATTGCCCCGCCCTTGTTGGTCTGGGCAAAGCAAGCTGCTCCGGTTTGTTCTCAGGAGCTTTTGTTCCCTGCAAGCTCTCGGTACAGCTTTGGAGGACCAGGATGGACATGGTGGCCTCCCAATCTCCACCCGGGGGAGCCGAGAACTCGGGGCCCCGCTCCTCAGTGTGCCCCCAGAGAGAAGCAGTCACTCCCATCTCCCCGGTCTCCGGCCGCACTCCGTGCTCACCCGGCCTGTGACCGAGCGTTTCTATCTCTGGCACCTGACCCCATGTGGAATCTCCAAACCCAGCAGATCCGTGTGGTGCGCTTCCACGGCGCTCCTCCCGGGGCAGGAAGGGGAGTCTCCCCGGCTCTGCCGCTTGTTGGGTCCCTGCTGGAGGAGCAGTGGCCCGACTGGGCCGCGGACCACAGTTTATGGCCACCCTGAGCTGAGAGCCCGCACCTCGGCTCCGTCTCTGCAGCCGGCTTCCCCGCTCCGATACCTGGGAGCTCTGCCGCACTCAGGCACCCCCGGTCTTTCTGTGCCCCCGAGGGTCCTGAGACCACACTGTCCCGCGAGGGTTCCACCCCCCGCTTAGCCACTGGAGCAACGTCCCTCAGCGGAGCCGACTTCTAAAAGGTCCGATTTTGTGCTCCGCGGCTCTAGCACTTGCCAGAAGCGGCCGCCGGAGGCCCCCTCCCCCGCCGTCCATCCTCCCGAATATCGCCTCGGATTCACTTCTCCACACGTCCTACCTTCCAGAAAGTGGTCGCTTTTCTGTTCAGAGTGTTGTTACTCTTCTTATCTTCGATCTCCTGTTGAGTTCATAGCTGTTCAGAATGGTTTGATCCCTATTCAGCTGAATTCCTGAGACCAGACGAAATCCAGGTCTCCTACTCCTCTGCCATCTTGCTCCGCCCCCAAGATAGGGTCTTTTATCTCAATCCATGGGTGGTCTTCATCAGTGAATAATTCTATTCCAAGCAGTAAAATAAGGACATGTTATAAATCAAATATTCCAAAACTAAAATCATTATTTGTGAAGATGTCCTATAACTTTTACCTGGTGTACAGATAATCAGTCAGCCACTGATTCAGCAAATGTTTATTATCTTTCATAGCTTGGGTACTCTTTTAGGCACTGCGGAGGTAGCGGTAGATGAAATAAAGTCCCTGCTATCACAGAGCTTACAGTCTAGTTGGGTGGGGATTGCCAGTCCACATACAAACAAGTAAACATGTGTGTGTCCGGTAGTGACAAGTCCTAGGAAGGAAAAACCAGCAGAGTGGAAGTGGCATAGTTGGGAAAGGCCTTTCTGATAAGATGACAAGGAGCAAATGATGTTATTTGGTTTCTGTGGTGTACGTTTTGAAAATGGCCTTAGAGACTCTACCAAGCAGTGTCACTACTTAACACTAGGCAATACTATGGGTGCTTTATTGGGATTTTATGTAGTCAGAGTGGTTGTCTACCTCTATTTCCCTTAAGTTTTTCTAGGCTAAAATTATGAACATGATATAAAACTCTATGGCTTTGATTTCTCATTCATCTCTGGCTTACAGTGGACTCAATAAATGTTTCCTAGGGCCTGACGTGTAGATATTAACTTTATTCACCTCCAAATAAAGTTAAGAAACCACCTGCCTTAGAGGTTGTCCTCATAAACACTTCTGTATTTTCAAGAGGATCTCAGCTCTGCTCCAGCTCAATTTTCTATTAAGTCTGATTTAGTTGACAAATAAGAATAGCTGCATTGTGGATACTTGTCAAGGAATAAAACTTAGAACACTAATACAAAAAAATAAAGATAAGAACTAAGCATGTGGGGTACTTATGGGCATGGTGATGTGTTAAGCATTTTATGTCTGTTTCTTTCACTTCATTATTACAGCCACCCTGTGAGGTAGGTCATTTTAACAGCCTCTGCAGGTGAAGAAATGGAGAGGCAGTGCCAATTTCTGAAGGTCAGACAGCTAGCCAGTAGCTGCACAGGACCCAGACCAAGGTCTGCGAGCTCAGCCCTGTCCACTTCCAGTGCACCGTTTTCCTCTTTCCTTCCTATTTGCTACTTCTAATTATGTGATCCTGATAGAACTCTCCTAAAATTTTCTTTGACTAAGGTAGGGCAAAAATACAGGTTTTTCTTATTTGTCCTCTGGGAGACTTCTTGGTCTGTGTTCGGAATATTCCTCTAATAATCTGTTGCCTTGTCTAGTTTCCCTTTCCCAGCTACTGCTGACCCCTACTTCCCACCCTTCTGCCTGCTCCCTCATCTACTCTGCCCTATTCTTTATGCCATCCCCAGCCTATTTTCTGGAGTGTAACTATTTAAGAACCCTGATAGCAGTTCAAAGTTGTCCAGCTTTTGGTGAACATATTGACAGTCTTTGACTTCCTGTACAAGAATTTTAAGCCCTGCCTTAATCTACCAGGATCTGGAAAATTTTACCATTTTTACATATCAAGAGATGTCTATACCAAAGGTGTAAGGCTATCAGGGAACTGAATGGAGCAAGAAAGCCCCTGAAAACATAAAGTTAGGCTATTTTATAGGAATTTTACTTTTTTTATTTACTCCTTTCTTTTCTTTGACCTTGTCCCTTAAAATTGTATTCACTTAAATTGATATGCCTGGATATGTATATGTATATGTATATTAAAGTTTTCATAATAAAATATTCCAATTGATTAAACATTTTAAAGATGTAAAATAGCAGTGGAATTTCATGAGATATTTGAATAATAGATGAATAGAAATATCTTAGAAGAAAAATATAAAGTGAATTTGGTTATTACTACTGATTCTTATAGAAGTTGTTTTGAATATAAGAGCAGATTCTGGAAACATGATGACCAACCTAAGTGCCTCTCCCTTCCCTCTATTCCCAGTCCCGTCTAACTGTAGCATCTGAGTGAGAGATCTTGGGCTCTAGTGAGATGCCCCTCAGGAAGCTGCTGTGGGGTTTTCTGCCTGAGAGTAAAGCTGGAGCCTAAGCCCCTACTGCAGAGCCCCAAGGCAAGAAGAGAACAGGATTCCCTGAGGAATGAGTGTATCCCACTGGCAATGGCTCCATAAGAGTACATGTGTTCTCAAGAATCCCTGAAAAGTAGGGAGAACACTGAGCAGTTGCGCTGGGTCCATACTGTATGAGGAGATAACAGAGTGGAGGGGCTTCCTTCTAGCTTTTCGCTCTGCCCCCCAAGGCCCCCAGAGTTAGAAAATGCTTTGCCTTCTTCTTGGTGGACTACCACCACTTATGGTACTAGAGACATCAGACCTGAGTCTCAGTGAGCCAACAACAGAAAAGACAAGAATACAGCTATGTGGTACCATCATTCAGAGAAAGACCAAACCAAAGAGGTTGGTGCCCAGAGAAATGGGCACTCCTGAGTACCTCTGGGGAGAGAGCTGTGAGCCTACTCCAGAGGTTTTCTGGAATTGAGAAAACCAAACATGATTTTCAAACAAACAAAAAAACCCAATATGTGAATTGAAGAAAATACGGATTCTGTTGAATGTCAAGAAATGCCAAGTAAAAGAAATCACACAAAGAACAGAACAAAAATATAGAGATGGAAGATGACAACGGGAAGACACGAATGGGTCCAGAGATTTAGTGTGTGAATAATAGGTTGTCCCCAAAGAGACAGGTGTAAAAGATGGATGAGAGGGAATAATTTTATAGATAATAGAGAAAAACTTTCCTAGAATGAAGGTAAACATGAGTTTGTAGTTTGAAAAAAGAGGGGCGCCTGGGTGGCTCAGTTGTTGAGTGTCTGCCTTCGGCTTAGGTGATGTTTCCAGGGTCCTGGGACCGAGCCCCGCATCGGGCTCCCTGCTCCGCGGGAAGCCTGCTTCTCCCTCTCCCACTCCCCCTGCTTGTGTTCCCTCTCTCACTGTGTCTCTCTCTGTCAAATAAATAAAATCTTAAAAAAAAAAAAAGAAGATACTTAATTCCAAACAGTTTGGTAAGAGAAAAAAAAGAAACAGTATACCTGGGCATATTATAGTAAAATTCTTGAACTATAAGCATGAAAAGAAAAATGCTCATGCTTCCAGATAGAAAAAAACAAAACACCCCCCAAAAGAGAAAGAATTGGACAGTTTTTAGTGAAATAGCACATCATCAAGGTTAACAACCTAAAAGTCCAGTTCTGATTTGTTTCCTCCATTTACTTGCCTGAATTACCTTGAGTGAGTTACTTACCTGTATTTCTGTTTGCTCACATGTAGAATAATGATAGTGATGAGACTTAATCCATGAGATTTTTATGAAGTTTAAATTAATCAATAATTAATTGATGTGCTGTGCTTAGAATGGTGCCTGGCACAGAGTAGCAATGCTTGTGATTGCTGTTATTGCTTGATTATCTCAAAGCTGCAAGTCAGAGGCAGAAGAAAATCATCGGCAGCAAAAAGGACAAATTTCAGAGATCCTATACCCAGTTAGTTGTTCTCTGTTCTAGTGACCAGATGTCTGTCACTAGTGAGAGTTGAGAAAATATATCACCACCTACCCCATCTGAGGAATCTTGAAACATGCATGTTTCTTACCTTAGAGGAATATGAAGAAGAGAGGAAATAGAGACCTCCTTCATCTTACACCTCACCTGGGCCCTAAGCTTTACTGCATCCCTCAGATCACAAACAGACCAAAAATAAATTTATCAAAGGACATTTGGATACCCCTAAATTGAGATAGCCCTGGATGTTGAGAGCTAGTGCTCATAGCTGGCACAGTGCAAACCACCACTGTAAGTATTTACTCTTGAGGGGAGAAATGTCCAGGGAAATGCTTCTCCAGAGCTTTTCCAGTGCATGGAGGATATAAGCAACACAAGTACTTACGTCAGAAAAGAAAATTTAAATTCTCAGATCCTTCCTCTCAGATAACATGAATGAAATAGTTCTTCCATACTGAAGTGTCATTTTCCACTGGCACCGAGGGTCTATTTTTTCTTGTTTCTCTTCCTGTTCCAGATCCTGGCACAAGAAATACTAAAAAATTAGCATGCTATTTGCAACATTTGCACATTGCAGCTGAGGAATATTTTTCACAATTAACAATGCAAATTACTTCTTAATTTGCACATATGTAGATTAGACATAATATGAAGGAAGCATATATATATTGAAATCATTGATACTAGATGGATACTGAATACTAAAATTGGGCATAGTTTTATTTTTGTAAGAAGATAGAATAAGATTTGTTAAATGTTTAAAATTATATCAAAATTTAGCCTTTTAAACATAAGTTTGATTCAAAACTTTCATTTGTTATAAATTCTATTTTATTTTTCACTTTAGTAGATAAATATATTTGAAGAATAATTTTAAAATGTTTTAGATTATTTTTCATTTATTTTAATTTTTAATGAAATTATAGTCAGTTTTCATATTTGTGTTAAATTACATTTTAGTTTTGGTTGCTTAGGTTCTTGTATTATTACAAGAACATAATTTTTGGGCACCTGGGTGGCTCAGTTGGTTAAACGTCTGCCTTCAGCTCAGGTCATGATCCCAGGGTCCTGGGATTGAGCCCCACATTCCCCACAAGTAGAAGCCTGCTTCTCCCACTGCCCCTCCTCCCTGCTTGTGCTCTCTCTCTCTCTCAGATAAATAAAATCTTAAAAAAAACCCCATAGATTTACCTACACTTTTTGATTTTGTCATTTTGCAAATATGTATTTCCAGCATTTGAACAAACAGCATATTTTATTTAACAGTTTGTTAACTTGATTTATAACTTTCATATATTTATACATAAGGTATGTATTTGACCTCCTGTCCCAATGTCCAACAAACATTTAGAGTAGGCTTAGTAGTGAACAGTGAAACTCAGTTAAATCCACATAGATGGTAGATTATCTGGGAGCATAGTATTAGTACCAAGAACTCTTAAATTTTGAAGGGAAAGCTTCAAGGAAAATTCCAATAAGAGCATACATGGAACTATAACAATTAAACCCAGGAGTTGGTCTTTGGGAAAGAAGGAAACAGTGAAGTTATCCAAAAAAAGGTTTCATCTTATAGGAGTGTTGAGGAAGAAGCAGGGGATAATATTTGGTATCTTATTTTCAAACATGTAGGGAAATTTGAATCTGATTATGAAAGATAGTGATGGAAATATTTATTTAATTAAAGATAGAGTTTATACACACACACAGAGGGAGAGGGCTTTAAAAAGCACACCTGTGAAGAACATGCCCTGTTCATCAAATTTTATGTCACAATCTAATAGTTAAATATATACAGAAGAAGAATTACAAATGCAAGGAGCACACAACAAAAACACAATTATAACAGCAATCTTCAATATATCTTATTCGGAACAAGCTCTAACAGCCCCAAATAAGTAACAATATAGAATATGTTGATTTATCAAGAAACTCAAATATGTGACATTTGTTACTGTGTTTATGAAACTGCAATAAAAATTGCACATTCACTTGACCATAAAGAAAATCTTAATGTAGGTTTTAACATACATGTTATTGGCCACAGTTCTGATCATATTCAATTAGGTGGGAAACAAGTATTTAAAAGGTTACCAAAAAAATCTCTAGTACTTGGAAATAAGCGCATTCCTGGATAACCTTCATATCAAAGAAGAAGTCAACAAGGAAGTTAAAATCTATCTATATAGCAACTAGGGAAAAAATGAGATTCTACAATAACCCAAGAATGTAGAAGACAGTTAAAGTGGTTCCAGGTTTGTAGTACTTCCTGGCTCCTAGCAGAAACAGACACACTCTCTGGTGGAAAATATATCCACTTTAGGCCTGCAGGGTTCCTACATAATAAAACAAATAAGGGGTAGCAATAAAAGATTGTCAAGCTTACAAGGAAGCAAGGCACCATAAGAGGTATTTAATGGAAACTGCAAATAGCAGATTTAGGCCTCTGAGAACTTCAGATTTTGAAGCTTATGGAATACTTGAGAAAATAAAGATAAAATCACAAAAATAAACAACAGAAAACTTCTTTGTAGCAAAATAGAATGCGATAAATGAATAAATATTTATTAAAATAAAAAAACACAGGGTAATAGTTAACCTGCAGATTAGATACAATTGAAAAATTAGTGAACTAAAAAAACATCAGAATAAATTATCCAGAATACAACACAATGAGACAAAGATATTATATTAAAAAGAAGGTAAAAGCTATGGAATATAGAATGGTAAATTTTAACATACCTAATCAGTCTCAGAGGAAAAGAATAAAATAAAGAAGAAGAATATTTAAAGGGAACATGGCTGTTCAGAGATTTACTCAGGATAGATAAGAAATGTACATCCAGACATATCAAAATGAATCAGATTATTATCAAAACTAAAGAACAGAGAGAAAAGAGCAGTCACCACAAGGGAGCAAGAATCACACCAAAAGCAACCGTTAGCAACAACAGGAGCCAGAAGCCAGTTGAATAATGTCTTTAAAATGTTGAGAGAAAATAACTGTCAACCTAGAATAGTATATTCACCAAAACTCTCTTTTAAGAATGAAGGTGAGGGGCACCTGGCTGGCTTAGTCGGTGGAGAATGCAACTCTTGATCTTGGGGTTGTGAGTTCGAACCCCATGTTGGCTGTTGAGATTACTTAAAAATAAAATCTAAAAAAAAAGAATAAGGGTGAAATAAATATATTTTCAGATAACAAAAACTGAGTTTTATCATCAGCAGACCTTTATGAAAACCCTTTATAAGATGTGTACTCCGGAAAGAAAATGATCTCAGAGGGAATGTCTGGGATGGAAGGAAAGAGGATGAACAAAGAACATGATGAATATAGATGTAAATCTAAAACAAATAGTGCATGTTAATTTCACAAGTTAAAATGCAAACCTCAAGTACCAGCCAGGAAGAGTAAATTAATTGGAAGTGGAGGGAGAAGACTGAAGTGTTTCAAGATTCTTGCTTTACTTAGGAAGCAGAATAAAGTAGTGTTTAATTTTAGACCTGAAGTTAAATATGTATTTGATGACCCACTGGAAACATAAAGTGAAACAAATGGAAATAGACTGTATAATTTCCTGATCATACACAGAAAATGGCAAAAAAAAAGAAAAAGACAACTGGGGGGAGAATGGCATGGGGTGGGAAATCAAATCCTACAAAAAGCAGGATGCATAGAAATCAAGGGCAAAATGAGGGGGCGGAGTGAGGTGGCTGAGGAGTAGGAGACCTGGATTTTGTCAGGTCTCAGGAATTCAGCTGAATAGGGATCAAACCATTCTGAACACCTACGAACTCAACAGGAGATCGAAGAAGAGAGTAGCAACCACTCTCTGAACAGAGAAGCGACCACTTTCTGGAAGGTAGGACGTGAGGAGAAGTGAATCCGAGGCGATATTCGGGAGGATGGACGGCGGGGGAGGGGGCCTCCGGCGGCCGCTTCTGGCAAGTGCTAGAGCCGCGGAGCACAAAATCGGAACTTTTAGAAGTCGACTCCGCTGAGGGACGTCACTCCAGTGGCTAAGCAGGGGGTGGAACCCTCGCGGGACAGTGTGGTCTCAGGACCCTCAGGGTCACAGAAAGACCGGGGGTGCCTGAGTGTGGCAGAGCTCCCAGGTATCGGAGCGGGGAAGCCGGCTGCAGAGACGGAGCCGAGGCGCGGGCTCTCAGCTCGGGGTGGCCATAAACTGTGATCTGCGGCCCAGTCGGGCCACTGCTCCTCCAGCAGGGACCCAACAAGCAGCAGAGCTGGGGAGACTCCCCCTCCTCCCCCAGGAGGAGCGGCGCGGGAGCGCACTGCAGAGATCTGCTGGGTTTGGAGACTCCACACGGGGTCGGGAGCCAGAGATAGAAACTCTCGGTCACAGGCTGGGTGAGCGCGGAGTGCGGCCGGAGACCGGGGAGATGGGAGTGACTGCTTTTTTCTGGGGGCGCACTGAGGAGCGGGGCCCCGAGTTCTTAGCTCCCCTGGGTGGAGATTGGGAGGCCACCATTTCCATCCTGGTCCTCCAAAGCTGTACCGAGAGCTTGGAGGAAACAAAACCTCCTGAGAGCAAAACCGAGCAGATTACTTAACCCGGACAGACAAGGGCGGGGTAATTCCGCTTCCGGCAGAGACCTTTGGGAACCACGGCAACAGGCCCCTCCCCCAGAAGATCAGCACGAACAGCCAGCAAGCCAAGACCAAGTTTACTGATCAAGGAGAACGGGAGAAGTCCAGCGCTAGGAGAATACTGCACATAGAATTCATGGCTTTTTTTTACCATGATTCATTAGTTTTTCAAAGTTAATTTTTTTAACTTTTTTGTTTTTGTTTTTTTGAATTTTTCTTTTTCCCTTTTTCAGCCAACATCTTATCAATCCCTTTTTAAAAAAAACATTTTTTATTTTTCATTTTTAGAGTCATATTTTATCCCTTCATAGTAGTTACCCTTATTTTTGGCATATATGTATAAGTTCTTCTCTCTTTAAAATTTTGAGATACAGTTTCTTCTAACAGATCAAAATATACCCTAAATCACTAGTGTACGGCTTTGTTCTAGTCTCCTGCCTGATCACAGTCTCTCCCTTTTTTTTCTTTTTTTTTTTAAATCTTCTTTCTTCTTTCAAACAACTTCTTATCTTATCAATTCCGTTTATAAAACCTTTTATAATTTTCATCTTTACAGTCATCTTCTATCCCTTCATTGTATCAGCCCTTATTTTGTACATATATAAGTCTTTATTCTTTTAAAATTTTAGGAGGCACTTTCTTTTCACAGACCAAAATACACCCAAAATCTAGTGTGTGGCACTGATCTATGCACTAGCCTGATCATATTTGATCATATTGGTTTTTTTTTGTTTTGTTCTATTTTTGTTTGTTTTCATCTTTTTCTTTTTCTTTTTTTTTTTCTCTTTCTTTTTTCTTTCTTTCCCTTTCTTTTCCCCTGGTTTCAGGTCTTTTCTGATTTCTATAGAGTATATTTGCTGGGGACGTTGTTATCCTGTTAGCATTTTGTTCTCTCATTCATCTATTCTCCTCTGGACAAAATGACAAGACGAAAATAATCACCTCAGCAAAAAGAACAAGAGGTAGTACCATCTGCCAGGGACCTACTCAATATGGACATTAGTACGATGTCGGACCTAGAGTTCAGAATCATGACTTTAAAGATACTAGCTGGACTTGAAAAAAGCGTGGAAGTTATTAGAGAAACGCTTTCTGGACAAATAAAAGAACTAAAATCTAACCAAGTCGAAATCAAAGAGGCTATTAATGAGGTGCAATCAAAAATGGGGCACTAACTGCTAGGATAAATGAGGCAGAAGAGAGAATCAGCGATATAGAAGACTAAATGGTGGAAAATAAAGAGGTTGAGAAAAAGAGAGAGAAACAACTACAGGATCACGAGGGCAGAATTCGAGAGATAAGCGATACGATAAGATGAAACAACATTAGAATAATTGGGATCCCAGAAGAAGAAGAAAGAGAGAGAGGAGCAGAAGGTATATTGGAGCAAATTATAGTGGAGAACTTCCCTAATGTGGGGAAGGAAACAGGCATCAAAATCCAGGAGGCACAGAGAACACCTCTCAAAATCAATAAAAATAGGTCAACACCCCGATATCAAATAGTGAAACTTATGAGTCTCAGAGACAAAGAGAAAATCCTGAAAGCAGCTCAGGAGAAAAGATATGTAACCTACAATGGTAGAAACATTAGATTGGCAACAGACCTATCCACAGAGACCTGGCAGGCCAGAAAGGACTGGCATGATATCTTCAAAGCACTAAACGAGAAAAATATGCAGCCAAGAATACTATATGCAGCTAGGCTCTCATTGAAAATTGAAGGAGAGATAAAAAGCTTCCAGGTCGAAGAAAAACTAAAGGAATTTGCAAACACAAAACCAGCCCTAAAAGAAATATTGAAAGGGGTCCTCTAAGCAAAGAGAGAGCCTAAAAGCAGCATAGATCAGAAAGGAACACAGACAACATACAGTCACAGTCAACTTACAGGCAATACAATGGCACTAAATTCATATCTTTCAATAGTTACCCTGAATGTAAATGGGCTCAATCAAAAGACACAGGCTATCAGATTGGATTAAAAAACAAGACCCGTCCATATGCCTTCTGCAAGAGACTCATTTTAGACCCAAAGACACCCCCACATTGAAAGTGAGGGGGTGGAAAACCATTTACCATGCTAATGGACACCAAAAGAAAGCTGGGGTGGCAATTCTTATATCAGACAAATTAGATTTTAAAACGAAGACAATAATAAGAGATGAGGAAGGACACTATATCCTACTTAAAGGGTCTATCCAACAAGAAGATCTAACAGTTGTAAATTTCTATGCCGCTAACATGGGAGCAGCCAATTATATAAGGCAATTAATAACAAAAGCAAAGAAACACATTGACAACAATACAGTAATAGTGGGGGACTTTAACACCCCCCTGACTGAAATGGACAGATCATCTAAGCAAAAGATCAACAAGGAAATAAAGACTTTAAATGAAACATGGACCAAATGGACTTCACAGACATATTCAGAACATTCCATCCAAAGCAACGGAGTACACATTCTTCTCTAGTGCCCATGGAACATTCTCCAGAATTGATCACATCCTAGGTCAGAAATCAGGTCTCAACCGGTACCAAAAGATTGGGATTATTCCCTGCATATTTTCAGACCACAGTGCTTTGAAACTAGAACTCAATCACAAGAGGAAGGTCAGAAAGAACTCAAATACATGGAGGCTAAGAGCATGCTACTAAAGAATGAATGGGTCAACTAGGAAAGTAAAGAAGAATTAAAAAAATTCATGGAAACCAATGAAAATGAAAACACAACTGTTCAAAATCTTTGGGATACAGCAAAGGCAGTCCTGAGAGGAAAGTACATAGCAATACAAGCCTTTCTCAAGAAACAGGAAAGGTCTCAAATATACAACCTAAGCCTACACCCAAAGGAGGTGGAGAAAGAACAGCAACTTAAAGCCTAAACCCAGCAGGAGAAGAGAAATAATAAAGATCAGAGCAGAAATCAGTGAAATAGAATCCAAAAGAACAGTAGAACAGATCCATGAAACTAGGAGCTGGTTCTTTGAAAGAATGAACAAGATTGATAAACCCCTGGCCAGACTTATCAAAAAGAAAAGAGCAATGACCCAAATCAACAAAATCATGAATGAAAGAGGAGAGATCACAACCAACACCAAAGACATACAAGTAATTATAAGAACATATTATGAGCAACTCTATGCCAGCAAATTAGATAACCTGGAAGAAATGGGTGCATTCCTAGAGATGTATCAACTACCAAAAATGAACCAGGGAGAAATAGAAAACCTGAACAGAGCTATAACCACTAATTGAAGCAGTCATCAAAAATCTCCCAACAAACAAAAGCCCAGGGCCAGATGGCTTCCCAGGGGAATTCTACCAAACATTTCAAGAAGAATTAATACATATTCTCCTGAAACTGTTCCAAAAAATAGAAATGGAAGGAAAACTTCCAAACTCATTTTATGAGGCCAGCATTACCTTGATCCCCAAACCAGACAAAGACCCCATCAAAAAGGAGAATTACAGACCAATATCCTTGATGAACATGGATGCAAAAATTCTCACCAAAATACTAGCCAATAGGATCCAACAGTACATTAAAAGGACTATTCTCCATGACCAAGTGGGATTTATCCCTGGGCTGCAAGGTTGGTTTAACATCCGCAAGTCAATCAACGTGATACAATACATTAACAAAAGAAAGAACAAGAATCATAGGATCCTCTCAATAGATGCAGACAAAGCATTTGACAAAGTACAGCATCCTTTCTTGATCAAAACTCTTCAGAGTATAGGGATAGAGGTTACATACCTCAATATCATAAAAGCCATCTATGAAAAACCTACAGCAAATACCATTCTCAATGGGGAAAAGGTGAGAGCTTTTCCCCTAAGGTCAGGAACGCGGCAGGGATGTCCGCTATCACCACTGCTATTCAATATAGTATTAGAAGTCCTAGCCACAGCAATCAGACAACAAAAAGAAATCAAAGGCATCCAAATCGGCAAAGAGGAAGTCAAACTTGCACTCTTTGCAGATGATATGATACTGTATGTGGAAAACCCAAAAGATTCCACCCCAAAACTGCTAGAACTCATACAGGAATTCAGTAAAGTGGCAGGATATAAAATCAATGCACAGAAATCAGTGGCATTCCTATACACCAACAACAAGACAGAAGAGAGACAAATCAAGGAGTCGATCCCATTTACAATTGCACCAAAACCATAAGACACCTTGGAATAAATTTAACGAAAGAGGCAAAGGATCTGTACTCAGAAAAGTATAAAATACTCATGAAAGCAATTGAAGAAGACACAAAGAAATGGAAAAACGTTCCATGCTCATGGATTAGAAGAACAAACATTGTGAAGATGTCAATGCTACCTAGAGCAATCTACACATTCAATGCAATCCCCATGAAAATACCATCCACTTTTTTCAAAGAAATGGAACAAATAATCCTAAAATTTGTATGGAACCAGAAGAGACCCCGAATAGCCAGAGGAATGTTGAAAAAGAAAAGCAAAGCTGCCGGCATCACAATTCCAGACTTCCAGCTCTATTACAAAGCTGTCATCATCAAGACAGTATGGTACTGGCACAAAAACAGACACACAGATCAATGGAACAGAATTGAGAGCCCAGAAATGGACCCTTAACTCTATGGTCAACTCATCTTTGACAAAGCAGGAATGACTGTCCAGTGGAAAAAAGACAGTCTCTTCAACAAATGGTGTTGGGAAAATTGGACAGCCACATGCAGAAGAATGAAACTGGACCATTTCCTTACACCACACACAGAAATAGACTCCAAATTGTTGAAAGACCTAAACGTGAGACAGGAGTCCATCAAAATCCTAAAGGAGAACACAGGTAGCAACCTCTTTGACCTCAGCCGCAGCAACTTCTTCCTCGAAACACCGCCAAAGGCAAGGGAAGCAAGGGCAAAAATGAACATTGGGATTTCATCAAGATAAAAAGCTTTTGCAGAGCAAAAGAAACAGTCCGCAAAACCAAAAGACAACCGACAGAATGGGAGAAAATATTTGCAAATGACATATCAGATAAAGGGCTCGTATCCAAAATCTATAAAGAACTTATCAAACTCAACACCCAAAGAACAAATAATCCAATCAAGAAATGGGCAGAAGACAAGAACAGACATTTTTCCAAAGAAGACATCCAAATGGCCAACAAACACATGAAAAAGTGCGCAACATCGATGGGCATCAGGGAAATCCAAATCAAAATCTCAATGAGATACCACCTCACACCCGTCAGAATGGCTAAAATTAACAAGTCAGGAAACGAGAGATGTTGGCGGGGATGTGGAGAAAGGGGAACCCTCCTACACTGTTGGTAGGAATGCAAACTGGTGCAACCACTCTGGAAAACAGTATGGAGGTTCCTCAAACAGTTGAAAATAGAGCTACCATATGATCCAGCAATTGCACTACTGGGTATTTACCCCAAGGGTATAAATGTAGGGATCCGAAGGGGTACGTGCACCCCAGTGTTTATAGCAGCAATGTCCACAATAGGCAAACTGTGGAAAGAGCCAAGATGTCCATCGACAGATGAATGGATAAAGAAGAAGTGGTATGTATACCCAATGGAATATTATGCAGCCATCAAAAGAAATGAGGTCTTGCCATTTGCAACGACATGGATGGAACTGGAGAGTGTTATGCTGAGTGAAATAAGTCAATCAGAGAAAGACATGTATCATATGAATTCGCTGATATGAGGAATTTTTAACCTCAGGAAACAAACTGAGGGTTGCTGGAGTGGTGGGGGGTGGTAAGGATGGGGCAGCTGGGTGATAGACATTGGGGACGGTATGTGTTATGGTGAGCACTGTGAATTGTGCAAGACTGTTGAATCACAGATCTGTACTTCTGAAACAAATAATGCAGTATATGTTAAGAAAAAAAAAAGAAGATGATAGCAGGAGGGAAAGAATGAAGGGGAGTAAGTCGGAGAGGGAGACGAACCATGAGAGACGATGGACTCTGAAAAACAAACTGAGGGTTCTAGAGGGCAGGGGGGTGGGGGGATGTGTTAGCTTGGTGATGGGTATTTAAGAGGGCACGTTCTGCGTGGAGCAGTGGGTATTAGGCACAAACAATGAATCATGGAACACTACATCAAAAACTAATGATGTAATGTATGGTGATTAACATAAGAATAAAAAAATAAAAATAAGTGTGTCATAATAAGGTAAAAAAAATACCTAGCCAATGCTAGTAAGATGCATGGATAGTTGAGATCTTTACCACATAAATTGTAATAAATACAATAGGAGCACAATAGAAATGGACAGAGGTCATAAATATAGAGAAATAATGAAAAATGTTTAATACTAGTAATAAAACAAATGACAATTAGGAAAAAAAAAGGATAGAGACAAGCCCAATCCAATATTAATGATCATAAGGAATATCATAAAACATGGTAGCCAGTTTAAAGAAAAGCTATATTCGATTAAAAAAATTCAGATATAAATTATTTTATAAGGGACACAGTATGTTCCTACAGAGTCAACTGAGTTTCCTCAGGAGCACATACAAGGAAGGTTCAGATGTGCAGAGATTTATTGTGGGGAAATGCCTATGAATGATTTAGAAAGAGGGAGTAGGAACCTAAGGAGAGAGCCTTCAGACAGTAAGGCACATTTGACACAGGTCAATGGGGAAGAGGGGAAGAGAGGAGAGTTGGATAGGAAGAGCCTCAGACAACAGCACAGTTCTGAGAACGCTCAGTCAGACCAGTGTCATGCATGGCCAAGATGGACCATTAGAATGATCCCATTGAGCTTCAGTGGCCAATCTCTATGCCCCCTGCTGCTCTCATCGTTGGCTGAGAGCATCCCTGGTGAAGCCTGTCCTCTGTGGGAATGCTGTGGTGGAGCTGAAAGTCTGGCCAGCAGAGCTTGTCTGTAACTGTTTCCTGGCCCCAGGCAGGCTCTCTTGCAGGGAGAGTGAGCACTGCACTGTCGTGCTTGCCACACACAAAAATGTGAGACTAGGGTGATGGGAAAAGATACATAGAGCTAAGACCAGCAGCAAAAATAAGGTGAGGTATCTATCTTAAGAAAAAAAAATAAGGTAAAAGACAATCTTTATGAAAGTTAATCAGTCTCATTACTTTCTTGCTTACCCACCTTGTCAGCAGAAAGGGGCTAGAAATCAAGATAATACAATAGTGACGAGCACACCAGATTTTGGTGACTAAATGCCATTCCCTATTAGGAGAAAGTTGAGCTCCTTGGAACAATATTCGATCCTAAGGAAAAGTACAAGATGAGGCTCTGAATGTAGAACATCATGAAAAAATAATGGGGATATGTCAAAATGATCTAGGAGCCAGCCTGAAGGGGAGGGGAGTTCCTGGATTACATCCTTAACTTCTGCTCTCTGGGAGAAACTCTCAGTTCTCTGTGGAGCCTGGCACCATTTTCTGAAAAATTCTTTATATTAAATAATACTCTCCATGGCCCATCTGTAGTGGGCCTCAGGAATTATTCAAGGGGTCTGTGGAGGTTTTGCTGTTTATATTTTGCCCATGGAAGTTTGGGATTCCAAGTCCATTAAATACTCAGTGGACTAAGTGGTTTCTTGGGCAGTAAAGATCCCCCAGTAATAGAGTAGACTTCTGATCCCTTCGTTTCTAGTCAGTCTACATATCAAGAATCACATCCCAAACTCATTGTCTGAAGGTAGGGTCATATGACTGCTTAATCTCTTTCCTCTCCCCATGTGCCTACCTTTCAACTTGATGGTGTCAGCTTTGGCGGCATTCAAAAGAATAGGCTTTGAGTGGTTTCAATAGCCTTTGCTTATTTTTCCCAGGGGACTGAATCGCTGTACTTAACTGAGGAATCTGAACAACCTCTGTTTCTCAAAGGTTTTATTTTTCCGTTTTTCACTTCTTAGATTCTAGAGGAGTTCACTTTTTCATCTTTCTGATTTCCAACTGTGATTTCAAATCAGCCAATTTTCATGTAAGGTTGTTTGTTGTTTGTTTTGTGATACCTTGCTCAGGGGAGCAAGAAAAGCCACCACACATGAATACTCTTTACAGCCACTCCTCCTAATGACACAGGCTCACTAAGCATACAGTCTGTCTGAGTTATGACAGGTGGCAATTTCACCAAATATTTATCTTCTATATAGTACTGGGTTCCACATTTTCCAATCTGTGTTTATCTATTTCCTTACTGCTACACTTGACCTCTAAGCCAGTGTAACTTGTTTTTTTTTTTTTGTTGTTGTTGTTGTAGTAAGCACTCTCTGTTTAGGTGCAACTTTCTATATTAATTGGAATAGCCCTACCTACGGTAACATACAGACCTTACCTGTTGGTTATGCCTGCCTAACATAATGGTTCAGCGAGTACCCTGGTTGGTAGGCAGTTTTCCTTTACATAGTAATTCAGGGCCTTAGATTCCTTCCATCTTATGTCTCTAGAGCCTTGGTGTCCTTACCTTCAACCAACGTAAGGGAAAGGAGATCATGAAACCTGGAAGAGACACACCTCACTCAGCTCACATTCCATTGGTGAGAAGTGGTCATATAATCCCTGCATGAACGACACCTCCACACTCCAAAAGAAGAAGCACAAATTGTATGTGGCGAGCTGGCTTTCTCTCCCACTGTTTACAATAAATCCTGCAAACCCTTGGTTAAACTTAGACAATCAGCTGCACAAACCTTGACCTGCTTGTCTGCCTGCCCTCCCAACACTGGTCAAATTATCTTTGTTTTTTGTATAGTGAAGTCAAATCCCTAATATAAAAACCGACATTTTTAAGTGTAAGGCTGTGCTTCTGTTAAACCTCATCGTGGCTGCAGCGTCTCTATTAAGATAGAAATAGTTTAAGAAACCTATTTTATTGAAGAAAACTCCATGACAGTAGAAATAATGCAATTGGTGTTTAACTGTGCTTTTTATGATTCTCTTTCTACTTTGTTGTGTTGTTCTGTTGTGCCTCTTCAGAATAATTTGTTCTTTGGGCTTTCAAGGCTTAAAAGACTCCCCCATTTCTCAGAGAGGTAGCGTAACAGTGAGTAGGCACGTTATGGATTGAATTGGGTTCACCAAAAAGATATGTTGAAGTCCTAACCACCATCTTCTCAAAATGTGACCTTACTTAGAAGTAAGGTCATTTCAGATGTAATTAGTCAAGATGAGATCATTAGAGCAGGCCTTACCCCAAATGACTGCTGTCTTTACCAAAAGAGAAAAGGGGAAGACAGACATACAAGAAAACAGCCAAGTGACGATGGGGTGAGGCAGCTGCAAGCCAAGGACTCGCCAGAAGCTAGGAGGAGGGAAGGAAGGATTCCACCCTAAGTCTCAGTGGGAACATGGCCCTGCTAACGCCTTCCTTTGGGACTTCTAGCATCCAGAACTGTGAGAGAATAGATTTCTGTCTTTGTGAGCCCCCAGTTGTGGTATTTTGTTATGGCAGCCTGGGAACTGATAAGGGTACAAGGTTGGGGATTAAGCCGATATGGGGTTGAATATCATTTTTCTCACTTGCCATCTCTGGGCAAGATGCTTTACCTCTCAGAGACTATTCCCTCAACTATAACATGGGGGAGAATAATATCTACCTCTCAGAACTCTTAGGAGAGTTTTTAAAATATTTTGTATTAGTCCTGATGCACCAAATTCTGAGTTAAGGGGAAATTATCGTGGCACATTGTTTGATGGCATCTTGAGCGGCAGAAGTATTTGGATATTCTTCCAGATATTACTGCTGCAGCTTTAAAGCTAACAAAGATTTTTTTTCTGCACAGTATCTATTTGTACATCCAGATATCTCTGTATTTTATCATTCAGACAGCAATAGCTCCATGCACAGACAAAATGATCTATTTATCTTTGGCTCCAGGGCAGGTAAAATCTTCCATGTGAAAGGATCAAGAAGGGTACAGTGATGTAGTTGATGCATTAATTGGAGAAATAGTTACTGAGTACTTAGCATAGTCCTTGGCACTATGTCAAGTCCAAGTAATGCAACAGGGGAAAAGGTAACATCCTCTTACAGATAGTTTACAGGAAAGGTCAGGTGATAGGTCTTTTGAGGACAGTGCAATGAGAGGTCAGGGAACTCATACCAGGGACATCTATACTAGTCTGGGGGAACCAGGAAGAGCTTCCTGGAGAAGATGCTCCCTCAGCTGGGCCCCCAGGTGTGAGTACTAATTATTCAGATGAATGGGGAGTTTTGGGGGCACAGGTACTCCAAGCAGAGGGAGCAGACGAGGCTCAAAAGTCCTGTAATGGGCTAGCTTCCTAGTGATTCCTCAACAGCACCTAAGAATAGTTCTGTGGTCATATTTGTATGTTCTTGTGTATTTGGGGATATAATTCCCTTAGACTTGGAAACTTTCATTCTTCTAAGGCAACTGAGTGTTCCCTTACAATCTTGTCATCTATTCTGGTCTTTAATTTACTCCTAAAAATACTTTTACTACAGTTTTTCAGTTGAAAAAGCATTCTTCTGAATAAAATAAAATGAGCAGTACATCCCTTTTGCCTTTATTATGTTAACAGGATTCTCTCTTGCCTAAGCAGTGGACTTATTCCTCCTTTGTTTTATTTTCCAAATATAGCCTTTAAAAATCATCCCTCTTTTTTTTTCTTTAGCAGTTTTCTTAAACCTTGATTCATGATGTGCCTCAATTTTCTGAAAGGTACTTTTAAAAAAAGATTTTATTTATTTATTTATTTATTTGAGAGAGCTCATGATTGGAGGTGGGGAGGTAGGGGGAGGGGCAGAGGCAGAGAATCTTAAGTGGACTCGGCACTAAACGAGGAGCCCCACATGAGGCTTTATCTCAACACCTATGAGATCATGACCTGGGTAGAAACCAAGAGTCAGACTAACCAACTGAGCCACCCAGGCACCCCTGAAAGCTACTTTTATAGGTTGCTTTTTCTTGTTTGCTTTTATGTGAGAGGAATCCAAGTGCTGAGAGCTTCCCCCTAACTTCCCCTGAAGCAGTGCAGGGACAGGTGAGCTTTCCCTCCCTGAGCCAGTTGAGAGTACCTGCAAAAACACCAAACCAAACTGAAACAGAACAAAAAACCTTTTAACACTTGGCATATGATCTGTAGCAAGCTGCTTTTTAGACTCGAGGATGGGGCAGTGTTGAGAATGGTCCACATGTCCAGATGCTGGTGAACCTGCCATGGATCACATGGAATGGGATGGATGTTTTGTCTTGAAAAGACCTTTTCTCAAGACACTGCTGATTTGTGCAAGGTGACCTCAAGAGAGAGGGACTACCAGCGACCCGGGGCTTAGAGAAGTGATAAGATCTAGCTGAGGAGTTGTAGCCCACATCAAGGAAACTGTAGGTGAGAGATCACCAGCAGTGTGAGCCCTAAAGAGCCCACAAAATTACACTGTGGAGAAAAAGTCAACATTTGGCATTGCCACATCCAGAGAGTACCAATAACAGACTTCATCTGAACCAATCAACTAAGAAATTTTTGCCCCATACCTCCTTTCCTTCCTTCAAGTCTAACTCTCAAGAAACTAAGTGCAGATGAGTGAAGGGGGATAAAAAGTGGGAGAACAAGATGAATAAATGGAGAGGAAGCAGCCAGGTGTAGCAGGGGCAGCTAGCGGTCCACAGCAGATTGTGCTCCCTGCCATAAGTATAGCATGCAGGGAAGTGACTATCCACCGCGGGGTTAGCTTTTCTAAAGCCAATGCCCTTTGCATGCAGATGGGGGCGAGGACTGAGTTCTGCTCGGTGGAATGTGGATGAAAGTGATGTATGTTACTTGCTACCCTGGCCCACAATAACCTTCCATAAAATCATCCATGTTCTCTCTCCCCCCTTCTATTAGCTGGATATTGATAACAAGATATACCAGACACTATAAATGCCTTACTCCTGTGCCCTTAGCCTTTAATATCTAAGTTTACACCAACCTATATTCCAGTGGTATGTACCTAAGTCTCTGCCAGAAGGCTTTGTCTAGCTGCTGGAACCTTCTTTGCCCATATATACGGAAGGCTGGGAATGCCAGGGAATTAGCAACGCCCCCCCCCAACAATCCTAAACCAATGACTTTTTGGAGTTAGTGGATAAATACCCCAGCTTCCTTCTTCTTGGGTGAGAAACATTGAAGCAAATTTTCTCCACTGTTTCCCAGCAGGATTAAGCTCTAGTTGCCCTCACTTATAACTTATGCAACCCTTATTGTTTTGTTTCCTTTCCCTATCTCACTTCCCTACCCTGTGGTATTGGCCTTGGTTGCCTCCCAAATAAAAACCACTTTTATTTAAATCCTTATTTCAGGATCTGCTTCTGGGGAAACCCAAACTAAGACCAGGGCACCTTTGGAATCCCTATTACTGAAGACAGCTGAGCCTCACACATCTTGGATCCTTGAATAACTACCCCCGCCAACACCACATTGCCCCTCCCCACCGCAGCTGATTCTACTTCTTATGAGCAAAACCTAAATGCTCATTCTGTTAAGCCACTGATGTTTCAGAATCTATCTGTTACAGAATCTCAAACATGCTACGTATGCCCCGCTTCCCCTTTGGCAGGTTTCCAGACGTAAAGCAGATCCAGACCTGGGAAAGGAAGATGTTTTAAATTAGATGAGAGTGTGAAATCTTCATATTACTCTGGCTGGATTTTTTTATCGTGTCGAAAATTAAACTTAAGATTTATTATCTGAGAGTGGCCAAGATTTCATCCAGGACTGGGGAAGAACAAGTTGAGAGAAAAAGTTTAAAAAAAATTAAGTTGCTCTGTGCTTGCATCCCACTAAGTTCAGCTCTTCCAACAAACTGGTTATAAGTCACGTATATTTATTTGGGTCAGTGGAAGTAGCTATACTGAGAGCTCAGTGTGAACTAACAAAACAATATAAAAATATTTTTCCTTGGCAAAACGTATTGCTATACGTTTAATTGTATTAGTTTTCCACTGGATCATTCATTGAAGGAGATACACACACACACACACACACACACACACACACACACACACACACATATATCCATATAAACTTTATTCCATCTGTGATACTAGCCTACCATCATATTGGCCTACCATCTTATTTTACTTATATTGAGAGAAAGAAATGTTAGTTATGAACTTTGAGTTTGGAAGTTTTTATGAAAAATTTTGAGCCTCCTATTTCCTCCTCCCTACCACCCTAAGCCTGGTACCTAGATGCTGTGTCTTTCTAGGTCTTTTTTCTGAAAGCTTTGAAACAAGTGCTTAGCTGTCAACTTCCCTTTACCTTCTGGGCACAGTCACCTGTTTGACACATGGTCCATGCTTTTTTGTTCCTTCCCCAACCCTTCATCTCATTATTAAGGCAGGGACCCCGAGGTCATGCATAGATCAGTCCTGTGGGGTCCCACTTTCCTGTAAAGGGAATTAAGACAGTAAATGGCAGCAAGAGAACTGGAACCGGTTCTAAGTGCTCATGAAAAAAAACAAAGCAAAAATAGCTGTGGTTCAGGAATGCAAAATAACAGAATGGCAAAGTTCAAAATGGAAGCCAACAGTTTCAGTCTTAGTTTTACCCTAGATATTTTTGTATCACAAAAAGCCACCTTCACATTAAGTGAGATGTCATTTTCTCTACAAGGTGAGATTAAAAATCTAAATTTCTTTGGATTAATAAAAATATATTCCATTTATTGAGTATTTACTACATGCCAGGTATTGTTCAAAGCACTATGTATATTCTAATGCATTGTATCCTCACAATATATTCTGTTAGGCAAGGACTCTTCTGATATCCGTTTTACAGATAAGAAACTGAGGAATCGAGAGGACAAGAAAATTGTTCCACGTCACATTGCTCGGAAGTTGTGGAGTCTTGATTTAAATTCAGGCAGGTTGGGGGGTGCCTGGGTGGCTCAGTCTGTAAAGCATCTGCCTTCAGCTCAGGTCATGATCCCAGGGTCCTTGCTTGGCGGGGAGCCTGCTTCTCCCTCTTCCTTTGCCTGCCACTCCCCCTGCTTGTTTTCTCTCTCTGTCAATTAAATAAATAAAATCTTTAAAATTAATTAATTAATCAATTGATTCAGGCAGGCTGGCTGCTGAGCCATGAGATTAACTCTGGCATTAACCACTCCTCCTTGTTGAGCCCCTACAGGGTGCTCCACTCCGGGCCAGGCCTCACCTTGATTTAACCCTCACAACAGTCTTCAAGATAGCATTCTCAATTCACAGTGGAAGGTACAAGGGCATAGAGGTTAAGAAATTTGCCAAGTCTATATTTATAATCTGATCCCCAAACACTCCTCCTTAATCTTAGGGTAAACATATATTTTTAAAAAGTTTTTTTATTGTTATGTTAATCACCGTACCTTACATCATTAGGTTTTGATGTAGTGTTCCATGATTCATTGTTTGTGCATAACACCCAGTGCTCCACGCAGAATGTGCCCTCTTTAATACCCATCACCAGGCTAACCCATCCCCCCACCCCCCTCCCCTCTAGAACCCTCAGTTTGTTTTTCAGAGTCCATCGTCTCTCATGGTTCGTCTCCCCCTCCGACTTACTCCCTTTCATTCTTCCCCTCCTGCTGTCTTCTTCTTTTTCTTTTCTTAACGTATATTGCATTATTTGTTTCAGAAGTACAGATCTGTGATTCAACAGTCTTGCACAATTCACAGCACTCGCCATAGCACATACCCTCCCCATTGTCTGTCACCCAGCCGCCCCTTCCCTCCCACCCCCCACCACTCCAGCAACCCTCCGTTTGTTTCCTGAGATTAAGAATTCCTCATATCAGTGAGGTCATATGATACATGTCTTTCTCTGATTGACTTATTTGACTCAGCATAACACCCTCCAGTTCCATCCACGTCGTTGCAAATGGCAAGATCTCATTCCTTTTGATGGCTGCATAATATTCCATTGTGTATATATACCACATCTTCTTTATCCATTCATCTGTCGATGGACATCTTGGCTCTTTCCACAGTTTGACTATTGTGGACATTGCTGCTATAAACATTGGGGTGCACGTACCCCTTCGTATCCCTACATTTGTATCTTTGGGGTAAATACCCAGTAGTGCAATTGCTGGATCATATGGTAGTTCTATTTTCAACTTTTTGAGGAACCTCCATACTGTTTTCCAGAGTGGTTGCACCAGCTTGCATTCCCACCAACAGTGTAGGAGGGTTCCCCTTTCTCCACATCCCCGCCAACATCTGTCGCTTCCTGACTTGTTAATTTTAGTCATTCTGACTGGTGTGAGGTGGTATCTCATTGAGGTTTTGATTTGGATTTCCCTGATGCCGAGCGATGTTGCGCACTTTTTCATGTGTTTGTTGGCCATTTGGATGTCTTCTTTGGAAAAATGTCTGTTCCTGTCTTCTGCGCATTTCTTGATTGGATTATTTGTTCTTTGGGTGTTGAGTTTGATAAATTCTTTATAGATTTTGGATACTAGCCCTTTATCTGATATGTCATTTGCAAATATTTTCTCCCATTCTGTCGGTTGTCTTCTGGTTTTGTGGACTGTTTCTTTTGCTCTGCAAAAGCTTTTTATCTTGATGAAGTCCCAATAGTTCATTTTTGCCCTTGCTTCCCTTGCCTTTGGCGACGTTTCTAGGAAGAAGCTCCTGCGGCTGAGGTCGAAGGGGTTGCTACCTGTGTTCTCCTTTAGGATTTTGATGGACTCCTGTCTCATGTTTAGGTCTTGCAACCATTTGGAGTCTATTTTTGTGTGTGGTGTAAGGAAATGGTCCAGTTTCATTCTTCTGCATGTGGCTGTCCAATTTTCCCAACACCATTTGTTGAAGAGACTGTCTTTTTGCCATTGGACATTCTTTCCTGCTTTGTCAAAGATGAGTTGACCATAGAGTTAAGGGTCCATTTCTGGGCTCTCGATTCTGTTCCATTGATCTGTGTGTATGTTTTTGTGCCAGTACCATACTGTCTTGATGATGACAGCTTTGTAATAGAGCTGGAAGTCCGGAATTGTGATGCCGCCAGCTTTGCTTTTCTTTTTCAACATTCCTCTGGCTATTCAGGGTCTCTTCTGGTTCCATACAAATTTTAGGATTATTTAAACATACAATTTATTGTCTAACATCCAGGGCAGCTCTAAGAGTGAAGAGGGACATTATTACCAATGACTCTGGCACAGTAGGCATAAGTCAGGACCCTCCCAGGCACAGGGCAGGGTATGATCACCCTCCATGCTGCCCACCTGACCAGCTGGTGATACTCTACCTCAAACCCTTGACGAGTTCTTCAGAATGACAAAAGACAGAAAAGTGTTTCTTTCCCCAGTGTTTTGTGAACTGGTATCGCCCTTCTCCGACCCTCTCCTTACATGTTCGTATCCTCTTTGGAAACCCCATTCCACCAACTTCCTCTTCTCTAACTTCAAGTCTTTGGAGAACAAAGACCACAATTAGGTTTTATAAATGTATTTTCTTTAAGTGTGAAATGATGGGTTTTTTGAGACTTGGGGAAAATAGCATCCTTTCAACTAACAGAATAGAGCTGAGCAAAATGGGAGGAGAACACAGCGAGGACTAATAATTTAAAGAGAAATTTATAGGTCTGCTGATCTCGTGACTAAGAAGTAATTTGCTGTCTGCAGCTTCAGGGGCAAGGAATTAGTGCTCAAAACCAGCTGAGCATGGGACTCCCCTCTGGCATGAACAGCAAGGCAGATGCCCAAGTCTCGTCCCAGATTTGCTGAGTCCATTTTAGAGGGTGAACTGTCCAGTGTCTGTCCCTTTTTATTGCCTCACCAGGGCATCGAATTCACAGCCAGGGAGAACAAATTAAGTCCCCCTGACCCCAACAGCCCTTTCTTACATGGAGCAGGCATATTAACATTCATCTTGCACCATTAGAGTTACCAAACAAGTCATCCTGGGTTTTCTTCAACATGTTTTTTAATCAATTAATTAATTTTTTGTCTTCAACATATTTTAGATGAAACTTTTTTTTGGTTGTTTTTCTGATCTAAAATGGTCAGACCTTATCTTTCAGATCTGTTTAAGAAGTTTGTGCAATCTTTCATGATTCCTTTCTTTTATTCTCCAATACCTCTTCATTCTTTACATCTTCTAATACATATGTACATAAACATGTATATATGTATATGTATGTGTATGTGTGAAATGATGGTTTATTGAAGCTTTGGAGAAAATAACATCCTTTCAATTTGTAATGGGAGGATGTATGCATATATGCATATACATATATATAGATAATCCAGGTGAATACATATATAATACATATATATAATTTATACACACACACACACCTCTTGAAATTGGAAAGACCTCTTGAAATTGTCTTTGATTTTTATTTAAGTATCTGGTAAAACAATTTTGAATAGATCTCTTAATATTTTTTTAACCATAGAACTATTTTGTTTTGTTTCCCACGGATGCTTTTTCCCAACAAGTCATTATGAAAATTTTAAAGCATCCATCATAGTTGGAAGAATTTGAAAGGAAACATATAGGTAAGCACCATCTAGATTCTACTGTAAACAGTTTACTGGCAACATTTTATATCTATTCATCTGTCACTCCTCCCATGATCTTCTAATCCATCTTATTTTTGATGCATTTTATAGTATATTTACACGTTGACTTTAATAAATGTTATTGCTATTACTAGTGTTAATGGTGACAAAATATTTCAACTGCATAGTGTCATTCAGTTAAGCAAGTCTTCATTCAAAATTACTCTATAGGAGAAGATACCACAGGTTAGATTCGCTCCTGAGGAAAATACAACAATATTACCTTTTGCTGGTAAGGAAATTTAAGGATTAGCATTAAATATCTATGTAATGTAATGTGTATGTGTATTTTAACATTTAATTACTTTTATAACAACTTGAAAATGTTAACCTTTTGACAAAAATATTAATAAATGATTACTACTTACTTGGCCGGTATCATTTAGGATAAAGCACCAATTGAAAGTAAGACTGTTAAGTATTAGCATGCATCTGATTTTTGTTCTTGTGCCTTAAATGTTGAAAATATAAGGAAGAGATGATTTTCATTAAATAAGGACCTTTGGTATTGGTTTTATTTAAGGACACCAGACAATGGTTCTCTTCTCACCCAAATATCTCCCACATCTGCCTGAAATCCACTCTTGTTTCATGGCTTTTGGGGAGATTCTATAAAAATGCTAAGACTCTTCAATGCCAAGAAATTCCCTGCTTTCCTTGGTCCTTCTGGACAATCTGACCAGGATAGGAAGACCAACAGATGCCACATGCCACTAACAGGTGGAAGATAGAGTTAGTCTTGCTGCCTGGTATTTTGGTGTCTTGAAAATACTCAGCTTCACCCAGGTGCCCACAAAATCAGCCTTTTGCCAACTCCCATGTACTTGGTGTCCAAATGGACTGGATTGTCACACTAATTTTCTGCCTATTTCTCCAGTTTCTTAAATCCCAAGTTGGCTTGATGAGGTGGGGAGGGCAGTACTGATTCCTGTCCATCCCTTACTTGTTCCTCTATGTCAATTGGCCAAACCCTTGGTTTCATAATCTCAGTTCACTTTGGAGATGCCACTTTATATAGCTATATCTCACTTAAATCATGACCCAAATACTAGTATGAACCTGAGGACAGCTTATGTTTGGACTTCCTTCCATCCTGTACCCGCAGCCACTGGATTAGATTCCCTGCATACACATGCTGATAGCTAGTTTGAATGGGGCTTGTGTTTGGGATGGTAGAGATTAAGCTTCTGGTTTTGCTACCCCTCTGGGAGCCAATCCCTGTATCATAACCTGAATGATCTTGGTTCCTCCCTTCTGTTTTGATCCACAGGAAGGTCTAGACCAACTTAACCTGTTTGGCACACCCAGGGTGTGAGAACATGAAAGCTGCAGTCAAGCAGTGCTGTGTTCAAATTTCGGCTCTGCCACTTATAGCTATGACATTTTGCCAGTGCCTTAATCTCCCCAAATTTCAGTTTCTTCATGTGGAAAATGAGGCTACCATAGTACCTTCCTCACTGCATGATTATGACTTTTTACTAAGATAAATGTTTGAAAAGTACCTAATATATTATGGTATACAGTAAGTTAAGAAATGGAAGCTTAAAACAAAAGTTGAAAGTACCAATATTATTCCAGACATTTAAAGCCATTTCCAAAATAAAGTGAGTTCTAAATAAATAAATAAGTAACTTAAAAATGTATTTTTATTCATTACTATTTTTTGACACGTTGCTACGCAAACATTATTCAGACACCTGACAAAGCTCTGTGAAGATAGTATATGGGAGAATTATGGACTCTAAAAATGGAATAAGTGTCTTTTATTCCTTCCTATTCTCTTCCCCCGACAGTTCACTAACCATTTGCTCAATCTTTTAGTCATTTATTTGTTCATCCAAAAATATTTTGTACTAGGCACTGTGCCAGGATAGGCAGAAAAGCTGAGGTGAGGCATGATGAGACTCACAGATTATTTTAAGGAGCTGGACTCTTCCTGAAGGTGACAGAGAGCCATTAGAGAAACTTGATCATGGAAAGACCTTCTTTGTATCTGCATATTAAGAGCACCACTCAGGTGACAATGTGGAGGATGGATCTGTAGGATCAAGGGCAGCAACAGGGAGACCACCAGGCCTCATGTCTGACAACACACACTGTGCTGGTGAAGGCCATGTGTCTTTCCATGGCTTGGGATACCCTTCCCATGGCCCTTTCTCACCCTCTCCTCTCCCCCAGGGAGCCTCCCAAGACTCTTTCATAAGCCAAGTTGTCATGCTCTGTACACTCCAGAACTCTGTGCTTACCTGAAACTTAGCATTTACTAGGATATATCAAAATGATCTATTTTCCTGTTTGACTTTCGCACCAGATTATAAACACTTTGGGGGTAGGATCTGTATCTTAGTCATCATTGTATCCCCACAGCCCATCTTATACACAGTGTGTACTAGATGCTCATTCAATATTCAGTTAATAGCTACATAGGCTGGACTGGTAGGTGAAGACTACATTGAATGGTTCTACAGGTAGAGGTCATGAATTAAAAGAAAAGACAGATACACTGATAAATATTATAAGTACAATAACTGGGTTATTTTATGAACGAGAATGAATAGCTGGGTAGGAGAAATTAGGGAAGAATTCGCAAAGGAGGTGATAGATTCTGCATATTGAAGGTGAATGGCAGTGTATTAAGCGGTCACACGGTGTAAGACTTCAGACAGAAGGAAGAGGGCAGACAAGGAACAGATGAGTGGAGACTGACTGGCCAGTGTCCTGCCTGGAACTGGGGAGCAAGGAGCCCGTGAGGCATTCAGGCATGCTCTGTACAACACTATCTTGGGATTCCACCTTCAAGGGGCAAGGAGTTCTTTAGGTTTCAGATAAATTTCCTATTGGCCCAGAGCCTTAAAGGGGCTCAGCTTGTAGGTGGTTAAGTCCTATTCTTGGAAAGGGAGCTGGACCATAAAAAGCAGGGGAAGACCATTGCTCAATTAGCTGCTCTAAAATCATGTTACAGGTTAAGGGGTCCCTGGTTTGCATTCTTAAAAATCTGTTTTAGTTTTTAAAATCGAATCCAGTCCTTTAGCATTATTTCTGTTCTCTGTGTTTTCTCAAAGAAATATGGCATTAGTTTTTCAGGTGATTTCCCTGAGAACCCTTGGATGAAATATGTCTAGGATTGGCATCTTCAACTCATTTAGAGCTGTCCCAAGCACTCACACTTTTCTTCTAGAAATTTTGTTACATTTTTATTTTTTTAAATTAATTTTATTGTTAGGGGTGACTGGGTTAGTCACTGACCCCTGGGTCAGTCGGTTAAGCGTCTGCCTTTGGCTCAGGTCATGACCCCAGGGTCCTGGGATCCAGCCCTGTGTTGGGCTCCCTGCGTAGCAGGGAGTCTACTTCTCCCTTTCCCTTTGCCCCTCCCCCTGCTCGTGCCCTCTCTCTCATTCTCGCTCTCAAATAAATAAAATCTTAAATTTTTTACTATTGTACTTACTTTGCTTTTTTATTACTTGGGTAGATTGGTTTTCTGATAATATATGCTAGGGTAGTAGATCACTGCTTTATATTTTAGAGCAACACTCAATGTTGCTCTAAATGGGATTAATATTCACATCTCAAAGGATCATTTAGTGGAAAAACCAAGGTGACACGATAAGGTGAATAAAGAAGGGATGAGGGGAACAGAAATTGAGAAGTGGACAATTATTTAAAACATAATTTATGAAAATAAGAACTCTTTTTGTTTAAAAAATTCTAACTTTGGATGTGTATTGGACTTCAAAATCATCCTAAATATGTTTATCTTATACTTTCAAATCTATAAAAAAGACAAATATGAAGTTTTAATTGACCCTTTCTCCTTCAGACTGCCACAGGTTCTCATTACATCTTCTGCATCAAGAGGTGGGCTTACCTTTCTTTTTATTTCTTGATATGAATGGAGCCAAAAACATACATACATACATACATGCCCTCCTGGCTGCTCTTGCCTCCTCGGCAATTCCAACACGCCTCTTCAACCAACCATTTCTTTCTCTTTCTCCCTTTCTCTTGTCTTGCCTTTCTTTTTCTCTTTTTCTCGCTCTAAGCATTTGCTCTTCGGTCAAATTGCTTGTGTAAATTTGCTTTAGTATCATGTATTAGTTAGGGTTCTCCAGAGAAACAAAACCATTGTATAATATATATTTCAATGTACATATATATGAAAAGATTTATTATGGAGAATTGGTTCACACAGTCATGGAAGCTGAGAAGTCCCACAACTTGCTCTCTGCAAGCTGGAGGCCCAGAAAAGCCAGCGGTATAATTTCAGTTTGAGAACCAGGGGAGCCAAAGGTATAAATCCTAGTCCAAGGGCAAGAGAGCAATGTCCCAGCTCAAGCAGACAGGTAGGAAGCAAAAGGGCTAATTTCTCCTTCCTCTGCCTTTTTGTTCTATTCAGTTCCTTAAGGAATGGTGACCATTCATATGGGAGAGAGCAATCTACCTTACTGAGTCAGTCCTCTGATTCAAACACCAATCTCTGAAACCGCCTCACAGACACACTCAGAAATCAGGTTTAATATGGGCATCTCTTGGTCCAATCAAGTTAACACATAAAATTAACCATCATATTTCATTAGAGTGAGATGAGTTGAAGAGAGAAGTTGGAATATGAGAGCTTTCTTGGACCAAAGTATGAAGATTAAAGAGGAGCAAACTTCAGTTACAATAGCCTTTGGTTCCAGTCTCTGCCACTAGGTGTCACTAAGTAATCTAATTAAATACCAATTTATGACTCCAACAAATAACACTGAACTAAATGAGGCAGAAATAAAAAATAAGGTCATGTGGCCTAAATAAAATCCTGTAGATTATCGATGACAGCTATTTCAAAACAGCAGGATGAGTCCCTGGAATATGAACTGGAAAGTTCATGAATTAACAAGAACACGTGAGAGGACTGTCTTTATTGGGGAAAATGAATAAATCCTTTATAGTTTATGTGCTCTTCCTTTTTTCTCTCCTATTAAATTGGACATCGTGCTGCCTGCATTTTCATGAGCATAATTAGATTTTATGTGGTCTAAACGTTTTGGCTGGGCTGTTAGCATCTGCTAAGGCAACTGTACTTCTCTTGATCCTTTATTCATTCAGATATTTTATTGTTTGTTAAAGACTGTTTTTGAGGGTGCTGGCCTGAACTACCTAAAAAGCAAACTTGATCAACGTAACACCTGTCCTTAGGAATGTCCTATTTATCCTTCAAGATTCAACGTTTTCTAGTTTTGCCAAACCTGGTCCCCACGCAGCACTGCTGTTTCCTTTGCCCCGTGGCACGGCTGCATATTCTTCCATGAAGCATTTTTCACCTTACCTGGTCATTATTTGTTAATGGGTCCATCTTCTCCCCAGACTGTGAGATCCCTAAGGATGGAGGCCAGCTCCACAAAAACTCAGGGCTGCTGCCCTGCCCCTTGGCTTCCGGCTCCAAGGTAGAGATACTATGTCGTGCTGATGCGGTGCAGGGTAAGTCAGTAGGCAATTACAGAGTCCTCTAAGCACTTCCTTAGAATTTTCTCCAATGTCATTTCAGCAAGAGATAAAATGGGTTGTGTGTGTGCTGTGTTTTATAATGCTATGTGCTTGGAAAGAATAATTCAGGGCTCACTAAATTAATGTGAAAAGAGGTTTTTGGGTTGTTTGGGACTTTTTTTGGATGATGTCTTCAAATATTTGTGAAAGGAGTTGCTTATTATTCATCCATTGCCAATCCATTTACAAACAGTTACACAGCATTTGAAGAGAGGATTGTATTTATAAGAGATACTAAATCAGTATTTAGCTTAAGGGGAAGTTTTTAAGCAAATCACTTCATTTTTTCTTTCTAAGAGAAGTAATGAGATTGGGAAACATTTTCTTTCTTTCTTTCTTTCTTTTTTAAAGATTTTATTTATTTATTTGACACAGAGAGACACAGCGAGAGAGGGAACACAAGCAGGGGGAGTGGGAGAGGGAGAAGCAGGCTTCCCGCAGAGCGGGGAGCCCGATGCAGGGCTCGATCCCAGGACCCTGGGATCCTGACGTGAGCCGAAGGCAGACGCTTAACAACTGAGCCACGCAGGCGCCCCTGGGAAACATTTTCTTAAAGAGGTTAATGGACTAGCAAATTCAAACAAATATTTCAAAATGTTACAAGTAGTTCTGTTTAAATTTTCTATAATATCTTAACTTTATAAAATAAGTATAAACTACTTGAAGAAACTTACAGTGAAAGGTAGCACACATTTATTTAATGCATCTTCTGTGCCTGGTACTATGCATGACTGATGTCTCTACCTCCAGACGCTTACACTTGGTGGAGCCATGTATACGATGAATCTAAATATAATTTGCTAAGAGCCAGGAACCAAGAGATTTGATTAATCCCCAAGGGAGGGTGAGATCGTCAGGGAGGTTTCAGAGAGTGACATGACATTTGAACTCGAATGTTACCATCTGTGAAGTCAGGAAGCTTTACAGTTTATACTTCATGGCTTAGTTAAATTGAGGCACTAAGGGATTTGGGCAATATTTACAGAGTGTTTAAAAGCCTAGGTTTGTAAAATTTTATTAACTGATCAGATGTATCTTTTAATCTACTTTAATGATAAAGTTATGAGAGTAAATCAAAATGACTGTTTTCTGTCATTATATTGACATCACTCGAACATATTAGGTTTCAAGCGTCCTTCAAAATCATCAGCAAGGCTGTTAAAATACAGGTTCCTCCCAAATTTACTGAATCCAAACCTCCTGGTATGGGGAGGCGATGTGTTTTTAACAAGGCTTCCTTGTGATGCTGGTACAAGTACCACTACATAAGCAATTTGGCAAGTTAGAGGTAAAACTTGGCTTTGTGGGGCAAGCTACGGTCCCTAATTTTATCTTCTGATCTGCTAATGAATGTTCTTCTTGAGGAAAGATAAGGAAACTTACCATTTATTTGGTATTCTACTCTTTGTTCTAGGGCAGCATCTTGATCATTTTTTCAAAAATTGCAATACCACCAAGACTCCAGTTTTAGAGATGAGAAAACTGAATGTTTAGAGAAGTTAAGAAACTTGATTAGGGCCGCGCATCTAGTAAGTGGTGAAACCAGTAAAAAATTTGGGGACCCCTGTTCTTTGCCCCCTTGAGTATATCCAGTTTATCTCAGCCCCAGAGGGATCAATTTTTAAAAATCATTTTCTACAAGGTAGCTATTTAAGTCATTTCCATTAAGAAGAAAAGATGATGGTGATTTTCTCTCTCCTGTGCTCTGACCTGGCTGCTGACAACTTAATTTCCAGAGAAGGAGAGCACCAAGTTCTGTAACTGACAATCTCTTCCACCTCCATCCAGACCTCAGGCCTTTCCCGAACATTCCTGAATCAGAACTGAAATATGGACAAACCTAAATCAGTTGTGGAAAAATCTAAACTTAGCACTCAACCATGTCTTGTAGCTGGTGTTAGGGAGTTCACTTCAGCATGCATTTTACAGGTGGGGCATCTCTTAAAAATAATCAATTTGCTGATATAACAGATTGATTACATTTGTACAAAGCACTCCTTTTGCAAATGGACAATTAGGATTTAACCAAATGCAAAGTAGAAAATGGACACACTTGATCCTTTACTTTGGCTAGTTAACTTATTATACCTGAGGGCAATCTTGGATGTAACCAGGATGAAGCTTGGGAGCACTAATTCTTGCTGACCTCTAAAGTGTTAACCCCAGGGCCTGAGATAGGTCAGCCAAGTTCAACCCTAGATGATCCCGGAGACTAAAGACACAGAAATTCTGATCTTCAAGCTACAGGGGCACTGAAGGCATCAGAGATGGGTAGCACTGTAATTTCTGTTTTATTTTGTTTGTTTTTATTTATATTGGCAATTGTGGTTTCTGGGGACCCTGAAGTACATGAAAGCAGGACTTTCATTGTTATTCCTTTAATAAGGAGAACCCTCAGTTCAAAAGCAGATACTCTTAAAAACACCCACGCTCATGGTTATGGAAAACCAACATGAGTAATTAATACAACTTTAAGAGTTGGCAACTGGATTTTCTTAAAACTAAATTCTTGTTAGACAGATTTAAGTGTTTGTGTCATTTTGAAAAAGGAGATAAATATCATCCATTATGGATCATAAACTTTTTTTGCCTTGGCTTTTGCCCACTTTAACATGGGCCAGTTTTTACATATTTGTAAGTATATGTATACACCTCACTTCCAGGAACAATTTAACGTGTCTGCGTTAATAGAGTTGCAGGGCCATGTCCCCTTGCTTCTGGGACAGTGGTCACAAGGGGGTCCCACTGCCTCCTCCAGAGGATACCAGCAGAACTTCTCTGCTGTATTTCTTCCCAGAAACATTTGTTATTCCTGTTTATAATATGATTCATCATTTTCTTGAAAAGGATAACCAATAGCTCCAGCTTTAACAGTGGTTTTCAGCTTTATATTTATGAAAGCTGCTATTGCAGTAGCCAGAGAAGCTGAGTTAGCTGACACCTAAGCAGACTCCCCTCAGTGTGCCATGCCGGCGAGATAAGCCAGCTGATTGTGTAACAACAGAAATCCCCCTACACGAACAGTTCAAGAGCTGGCAGAGGTGGTGGGATTTTTCTGGGCAGCGTTCCAGATGGCCTGTCCTGTCTGGTCTGTCTCTCTCCCATTGTTTTCTAAAGCTTAACCTCCACACCAGTGTCTCATACTATGATGGGCTGCTCACTCTGTAAGTAATTTTGAGAGTTAACTTAGTGATAGGACCCAGAGGAAATGCTGAGCCCCATCTATACTTTAGGAAATGTCCTTGTATAGGAACAAACTTAGGTTATTAATTTTTTACAGTGGGAGCTCAGTAGAGTTGGACTGCATTCACACACACACACACACACACACACACACACGCACACACACGGTGCTTGACTGGAAGATACAGTTGCAAATGGGAGCATTTTCCTCCCTAATCATGTTCCTTTCTTTGTGTTTGCCCCGAAAAATGGGTCCATTTTTGCACATGGGTGCGTGTGTGTGTGTGTGTGTGTGTGTGTGTGTAACAGGGTGATAGTCCTATTTTATTCAGAGATATCCCTCTGTTTTCTACTTATCTTTAGATCACAGGGGAAGAAAAGTTTGCCAGTTCTTTTGCTCTCTCATAGATACACTGGGGACTGAGTCTTCTCTTTCCATCTTTTTTTTTTAAAGATTTTGTTTATTTATCTGTCAGAGAGGGAGAGAGCACAAGCAGGGAGAGTGACAGGCAGAGGGAGAAGCAGGCTCCCTGCGGAGTAAGGAGCCTGATGTGGGACTCAATCCCAGGACCCTAAATGATCTGAGCCAAAGGCAGATGCTTAACTGACTGAGCCACACAGGTGCCCCTCTCTTTCCATCTTCTACTCTTATCTCCCCATGGGATGAGATGTGATTAGTCTGATTGGTCCCTGGGACTAATCAGTCATTCTCCACTTGTTCCCTACTAATATGCTGTGACCTGTATAATTTTATTATACAGCCTATGTTGAGGTAATAGACCACACATCCCAACTTCCCTTGTGGCTAGAAGTGGCCAATGGGAGATAAGCAGAAGTTGTGTGGAGCTCCCCTGGGAGCCTCTGGTTCAGCTGGAAGGAGTATCCTTTGTTTAGGCCCCTTTTTCTTTCCTCCTTCCTGGAACATTGGTGGAATGTTTAGAGCTATAGCGGCTATCGTACAACCTCAAGGTGACCTTGAAAATAGAAGTTGGTAAGCTAAGGATGTGGAGTTGAAAATAGATCCTCAGTCCCCGATGATTGTGGAGCACATTATCAGTACTGGCTTACCTATCTTCACACTTACTTGGGAGGAAGAAAAGTAAACTTGTATCTTTTTCACCACTGTCACTTGGATTTTTGTTCAATGCAGAACCTAATCTGTTGCAAAAAAATATGTAAGTCACCTAATCAGAAATAGCTCCACCCTGACTCTTTTTCTCCATCTTTTCCCTTCCACTTTATACCCTGCCACCCCCAATTTTTGTTCTGGTTTTAGCTTCTCATCTCCAACTAATAAATAATAAACCCTGTCCTTGACCTGCTTAACACATGAGAACTGGAAGCACAGAGGATATCTACCATCACTGAATGTAGGTATTCAGCATTTGTAAACGCTAGAGTCCCATGTGCTTTTAGGTATCCAGGATGGCAGCAGGATCTTATCTCTTGATAATCACTTCCATTTCCATAAGGAAGAGCAATTAAAGAGAAATCAAGAAGGGTGGATATTTCCTTTATATTATTTCTAAGAGGGTAGTGTTGGTGGAAATTCTTCTGTAGGATAAGAGGGGAATGCAGGAGGAAGAGAAAACATCCCCAAAGACACAAATCCTCAACTTCATCACATACATTTCAATTTCTACATCAGTCTTGGCCTGTCTGTCATTTCTACTTCTCTAGGTTTTTAAAGGGAGGAAAGGACTGGAGTGAAGAGCTGGGTCACTGGATCCAGTGCCTTTCAGCCCAACGTGCCACCCAGCTTTAGGTCTCCTTCAGCTGGTGGCTCTGAGGATGAGCGAGGGGATGCAGGGAGCAGGCAGGAAGCAAGCACTACTCAGCGCTGGTGCGCGTGCTCTCTCCCGTGTGTGTCTGGGTAGCAGTGGGGAGCAGGGGTGCACAAAGGGCTCTGTGGGGAGAATGTGCCATGGTCCTGTCTCCTTGCATTTTATAGTGAATTAAGGAAAGGCAGTCATTGTCTGCGATGGCTGTTTGGAACTCAGGATTCAAGGCACGGCTCTTCCTAGACTGCCCTCCCTTTTATAGAAGGTTAAGCTAACAATGTTTACTATCCAGAATAGGGTAAGGTACCCTTTCCTTATTTCAGTATCTTATTCTCGCTGTCTGCTGTCTTAAACAAAATCTGAAAGAAGAGGATTAAGAGGGGCGCCTGGGTGGCTCAGTCGTTAAGCATCTGCCTTCGGCTCAGGCCCTGATCCCAGAGTCCTGGGATGGAGCCCCGCATCAGGCTCCCTGCTCAGCGGGGAGCCTGCTTCTCCCTCTCGCTCTGCCTGCCTCTCTGCCTACTTGTTCTCTCTCTCTATCTCTCTGCCAAATAAATAAATAAAATCTTAAAAAAAAAAGAAGAGGATTAAGATCCTTTTCATTGCACCAAAAGTGATTTGAACAGCACCTCATAAGCATCATTTTCCCTCCCAGCCAGTTGAAAAATGTTATTTTCTAGAAGAGTCATCAGAGTTGAGAATTTTGTCGATTGTCTATTTTGAAAACAGAATTGAATATTCAGAATGCCATGATGACTAGAGTAATACCTTAGAGCTTAAATCTCAGAGCAGTTCATGTGTGTGCACACGCGCATGCATGTGTGTGCATGTGTGTATGTGTGTGCGCATACATGTCTGTATGTATGTGTGTGTGCACGAATGCGTGTGTGCATGCACTTGTGTGTGTGTGTGTGTGTGTGTGTGCGTGTGTGCCAGGGAGGGGGGAGTGGGTGTCTCAGGCTTTGCCCTCAACAGTGATCCACTTAAAACCAAGGTACATCACAGGGGCCACTCCCTGGCTGTGAGAAATGAATACCTACCCATATGTTTGAGATGCAGCTCCCACATTGGGACTCTATTTAAAGCTACCCAGTGTTTGGTGTTGCCTGTATTCGTTGCCTTGTGTTTGCATGTCACCTTTTGCTGGAAAACACAGTTTTTTTCAAAAAAAATACTCTGGTCTTATCACGAGTGTGGGTGGCAGGTGTTGTTTCTTTCTTCCTCAAGGGGAGGAAAATGCAGAAGCAGAAAGGAGTTACGTGACTCATGCAGGCTCACTAAAGCCTTTGTAAAACGTCACCCCCATTTATTTTCAGTGTAATAAAGTATAATGTGTTAAATCAGCAATTGGTTTTTCTTTCAGATAACTTATTGAAATCTAAATCCCATGTCATAAATTCACCCTTTTAAGTATACAGTTTGGTTTTTAACAGTTACAGAGTTGTACAGCCATAACCACTATCGAATTCCAGAACATTGTTATCAACTTCAAAAAGAAACCCCATCTTCATTAGCAGCTGATCCCCTTACCCCGTTCTCCTCCAGCCCCCCAGCAACCACTGATCTACTTTATGTCTCTGTGGATCTGCCTATTCTGAACATTTCATATAAACTGAATCATAAAATTTGTGGCCTTTTGTGTCTGGTTTCTTTCACTTAGCATGCTATTTTCAAAGTGAATACTTCGTTTCTTTTTATGGCTGAATAATATACCATTGGATGGGGATATACCACACTCTGTTTATCCATTCACTAGTTGATGGACATTTGGGTTGTTTCCACTTTGGGGCTATTATGAATAATGCCCTTTGTGAACATTCATGTACAAGTTTTTGTGTATACATCATTTTGGATTCTCTTGAGCCTATACCTGGGAGCAGAATTACTGAGTCATATGGTAACTCTGTGCTTAACTTTTTGAGGAATTCTCAAACTGTTTTTGCAGAGAGACTGCACCATTTTACACCCCCACAGCACTGCATGAGGGTCTCCGGTTTTTCTGCATCTTTGCCTACACTTGGTTTTGTCTCTCATTGTTATTATAGCCATCCTAGTCAGTGTGGTAGCTACTGATTTTTAAACAATAACAAAAAGATATGCAGGCAGAGATGCTGGGTCATTTTCTAAGCCAGGAGAGTGGGTTATGTGGCCCGTGGAACAGAAACCCCTTTCCTCGCTAGACTTCTGTCTTTCTTCTAGTGTCTGCACTTAACAGAAGAGAGAAGAAGCTGCTGGAGGCCTCACCTCCTCTCTCTCTTCCCGGTATACATGGACGCTTCTCCAATTTTAACTTCCACCTCTCTACAGAAACTCTTCTACTGTTAACACTCAACTTAATGTATTTACTATAATCATCTTCTTCAGCTGTTTTGGAATATTCTTTACTTCTCCATTTGATGTGTTACTCATATTAATAGTGAAGCTAAATACCACATATACCGATAGTATTTATTATACATGCTATTATTTAATCTTTATAACAGCCCTGTGATGCATGTTGTCATTGTCCTAGAAGTTTTAGATACGAGGAAATTGAAGGTGAAGAGTATAAGGTCATTTTCCTTGGACACATGGCTAATAGTGACAAAGTAGAACTGCCTAGGGAGGGATGTAATGTCAGCCTCATCTACCCTGGGATTTATTTCTTCTTGGCCTTTTCTCAGGCTCTGAAAGTCTGGAAGGCTCCCTCACACCGGAAAATCCTGAAAAGTGATTTCTTCTTCCCTTCTCCCTCAAATGCCACAATAACCCTGGAGGGAATTATAGAGCTAAATAGGCTTGGGATGACTTAGTTTTATTTAATTATAATTTTAATTATTCCATTAGGCTACTTATGTCTCTGGAGTCATTTCTCCTTCTCAGATATTTTCTGATAATTAGAAAATAAATTTATAACTATTTTCTTCATGATTTTAAGCAAGGTCCTATCATCTGGGCCAAATTAAGCTTGGGGTAATTTCTTCGCTTGGCAGATGAGAGTAATCAAGGCTAACTCTGTACACACAGCCCAACTATCATAACTTTCCTTGCTTATGAAACAGAAGCCAGCATTGTCACTTCATACCAGGTGAAGGATGGTTCTTGCTGAAACAAAATAATCCCCCCCACACACCAGTACACACACATTCTGTGCTTTGGCTGGTTTGTAAAAGGCGTTATCAGAATACATCTAGTAACAATGCTAGAGTGGACTCTGACTTTTTGATGGCAAGACTGCCATTAAATGGGAAAAGAATGCAAATCTCAACATTGCATCAGAAATAGAAGCAAAGGAGCCTCTATTTTTGAAGCTCTATTTAAATTGAACTAGTATCTCTCTTTGGATATTGAGCTTTTGAGTCATGTATTTTTTATATAGTTTAAAACACCCAAATGAAAAACCCAGAGAGGGACCAAATATCTGAAAACTGTAGACATTATTTTGCATGGGCCTTGAGCACACATTTTCCATTGCCGTGCCCCTTTTCCTTCTCATCTTTTGATGAGATGGAAAAACCGGGTATCAGTCCTCTTCTCAGTGATGGGATAGGGAGATAAAATGTTTTTTACACTTCCTCCCTGGCAGGGGAGTGTGTAAGGTTTATATGTGGGTGTTTGCATATGTGTGTGTTTGAAGATCTTCAGGAAAAGACTAAAGAGTAACTGTAGCGAATGATGGCAAATTAATTTTAATTAATGTGCTGTAGTAAAGCCCACCCCTGAGAACTCTTCACCTGTAGGTTGTCATCAATAACACTTGATTCATTACATAGGCAAACACGAGTGCAAAGTGAGTCCATTGAATTTTGTTAAAAAGTCATTTAACTCAGGGTTTTACTCAGGTTCTATTTCTTTAAAAGAAAATTCTCCCCTTTAATTCTAGTTCCTGGTAACTTTCGGAGGAAATGTATTTCTGAGTTGCAAGAATCTTTTCCTGGAGATTTTTTTCCGGATGCGCTCATTCTCTGACGTGAATTGTCTGTGACTGAAATTTGGATGATTCTTATCACTGGCACAGTTTTAAAATAAAATGGGCCTGAACTGTTTTCTATTTAAAAAAATTAAATTAGCATACATTGAGACAGTTTGGGGTATATTCAGTTTCAAGTACAACCTTGCTGTATTTGTTATTAAAATACACCAAAAATGCCCCACCAGCCAGGCTCTGTGTTCTTCCTCATGCCTCCAGTTGGATGTGGCTTTACACTCACTGCTTCCAGCACTTCCAGTCTGCACCTTGTCAGCGCTTCATTAATCTCTGAGGCAGCCAATTCTACCAACACCAAGTCAGAGAACCTGAGCTCTATCGTTTGCTTCTCCTCTGACTCCCGGTACATTATTTGATGACTCTGAGATAATTTCTTCTTCTATAAAAGTGGGCAAATGCTTGATGTTTATTATTATCATGAAGCCTTTAATCTAATTTTCTATACAAAGCTCTACTATCATTTAGAATCAATGGCAGCTTGAAAAATTAAATATACCTGTAATTTCCCTCTGGTCATTGCCCTCATGCCCTGTCTCCACCACATTCACCATTGATATCAATATTTGTCAGTGTTTAAACAAATTATAATGATCTTTCCCTCACCAAGGGTTTTTACTATTTTTGTGGTTCATTATTGACATTTTTTTGCTTCATATCATTTTTGGAAGTGGGTGAGTAATGAACAAAATGAGTATCAATACATCCTTATGAAACAAATCGGCCACTTTGTTTCAGGAGAAGGGTGCTGGGACACTCAACAGGGTTTCTCAAAGGATCCCTAGGAAAAATGTATGGGCAAGATTGCTCCAGGAGATCACTGAGAGGCTAATCCCCGTGGCAAGAACTCAGTTTCCTTGGATCTGTGGGACTCACAGAATTATCAGGAAGGTCTCTTGAGACTACTTGACTAGGGCTGAGAGTGCCCACTAAGAAGGATGGCCACCCTAGGAGGCAGAAGATGCCCTGGGAGGAGCCAGAAGGTGTCCTGCTGGCATAGGACACAGTAGCCAGCAAGATTGGGAAAGGGCAATGTGTGTAGCTGAGCCCAACCTGACCGTGGAAAGCCTGTAGTGAGGATTGAGAGCTCATTGCCCCAACAGAATCGATGCTGCCACTTAACTCAATTCTAGTATAGAATTATTTCAGCCACCTAAAGTGACAACATTCCTTGTAGGTCACTAAGACCCTGTAAAGCATTTTATTCCTAGCAAGTGGTATAAACCTAGTAAATGTTTGATGAATTTACTCATTCCTTTACTCATTCAAAAATATTTATGAAACTCCTACTATAGGCCCAACAGTGTTTTAGCTTTGTAAGGGTCTAGTAATGAACTAGATAGGTCAGTGCCTGCAATCCTAGTGTTTATAACCCAGGAGGAAGAGCCAGACAATAAACAGGTAAAGAAACAAGCAGAAGAATAACAGATATTGATAAATGCTGTGAAGACTTATCTAGAGTGATATTTTCAATAGAGCGTTCAGGCAAGTGGTTTGAGGTCTGAGTCATGAAAATTAGCTATCTATCCTGAGATCTATGCAAAAGGAACTTTAACTGAATTCAATAACATATGTTTGCTGATTTGTTCTATCTCTTAAGTAAACCTCATCCTAACATACTGTAGTCATAAAGCTTCACTCAAAATAGTTATTAAACATGCTCTATATTTCAAACAGTGTGTTGGTGCTAGGGATATAAAAGTAAAAGCATGGCGCCTGCTTTCAAGGACTTGACATTCTGGTGTGGAGAGCCAGAGGTATGAACAGCTATAATAAAAAGTGAGAATTGCCATGATGGAGTCATGGTCAGTATTCCATGGGGGTACTTGTTGACGAAGTGCCTTTACTGTAATTGAAATAGCAAGGCTGGCTGTGAGTTGGGAGAAAATCTCCATGGGTCTCTCATTTTCTACATGCTTTGTCAACAGAGAGACCTTTGCTTTATTATTATTATTTTTCATGGTGATAATTATACTCTTTAATCCCCATCACCTATTTCCCTTATCCTCTCACCCACCTCCCATCTGGTAACCATTGGTTTGTTTTCTATAGTTAAGAGTCTGTTTCTTGGTTTTTCTCTCTCTCTTCTTTTTTTCCTTTGCTCATTTGTATTTTTTTCTTAAATTCCATATATGAGTGAAATCATATGGTATTTGTCTTTCTCTGAGTGACTTATTTTGCTTAGCATTATTCTGTCTAGCTCTATTCATGTTGTTGCAAATGGCAAGATTTCATTCTTTTTTACAGTTAAATAATATTCCATTATATATGTATATATAGCACATCTTCTTTATCCATTTCATTCTTTTTTACAGCTAAATAATATTCCATTATATATATTTATATATATAATCTTCTTTATCCACTCATCTATCAATGGGTACTTGGGCTACTTCCATAGTTTGGTTATTGTAAATAATGCTGCAGTAAACATAGGGGTGCCTGTATCCCTTTGAATTAGTGTTTTTGTATTTGGGTAAATAGCCAGTAGTGCCTGGATCTAGGATAGTTCTATTTTTAATTTTTTGAGGAAACTCCATACTGTTTTCCACCGTGGCTGCCCCAGTTTGCATCCCCGCCAGTGGTGCACACGGGTTCCTTTTTTCTCCACATCCTTGCCAAAACTTGTTTTTTGTGGTTTTGAGTTTAGCCATTCTGACCGGTATGGGGTAATATCTTATTGTAGTTTGGATTTGCATTTCCCTGATGATGAGTGATATTGAGCCTTTGATTGAACTACCTTGAACTGTCTTTCAAGGATGTTTGCATAGCTAGCAAACACCTTGGAGGTTAGAGATGTTTTCTCCCTCCAGAGTAGAGAGATTTGTTCCTTACTAGGATATTAAAGAAAATGTTTCCTTCCAAGGCAAAGGTTGGGCAGGTTTCCTTGCTGCCTCTTTAAAAGATTGGTGTTTCCTGAGCTGGAGTCTCCTCGATTGTGATGCAGACCCACTGTGTGTGCAGCATCTACCTGGACTGTTCCGTGTTGCTCTCTAGGATTTGGAGGCCAAGAAGAACCAAAGGAACATGAAGCTTATGCTGTCTGCTGTGCCATGAGTCATAAAGCCCTTTGTCTTTGACTTTAGAGTCTTGTCTCTTCTGCAAGAATCCATGCCACTGTGGCAAGCTATCTTGTTAGTTTGGAAATGGGTAAAATTAGTAGTTCTTGACATGGTGGTGATATGCAAATTATTTATGTTTTCTAGCCTTTTTGTCTTCCCTACAACACTATTTATGCTTTCTGAGTTTTAATTTTCTGATTTGTAAGTTTGGGATGAAAATCCTTACTTCAAAAAATCATTGTAAGCCTCAAATTGGATGTCATATAAGTGGCAGAGACTGTTAGCTATTCTTTCTTTCTCTTATACCATAGAAACTTTGTAGTGTAGCAGTTGTCACCAGATTAAGGAAAACTACTTATTCTAGCCTCCCTTGTACATAGGTGTGATCAAGCAATCATGTTCTGGTCAATGGGATGAGCAGAAGTTATAAGTGCAACTTTCAGATGATGTTCTTGAAAGGGACAATTCCCTCCCCTGCCCCTCTCTCCTTCCTATTGACTGGAATGTAGACATAGAGATGAGACATCTTGGGCCACATGGATGGGAAAACACCCTGCATGTGGTAGAGGAATAAGATAGAAGGAGCCTGGGTCTCTATCTTTTTGGAGAAACCATTCTAATCCCAGACTGCTAATGTACAGACTGTTATGTGGAAGAAAAATAAATTTCTGTTTTGTTCGAGCCACTGCCATTTGGTATCTCCATTGGAGCAATGAACCTGTACCTTAATTAGCGGAGGAGTAAGAACAGGGATGCGTTAGAAAGATCCTGCTGGTGATGGCAGAGAGGAGAGAATATGGGCAAGGAAACTGGAAGAAGGGAGACCACCCAGCTACCCAGTTATGTGTCTCTTTCTCAAAGATTTTGACTGTTGGCAAGTCTTGCCTGGCCTATGGATTTTTACAAGAATTTTGAATTCCATAGACAAATAAATTAGAGACACACTGAGTCAAAGTTAAACTTGATTTTTCATGATAGGTATGACAGGTGTTTTCAGTATTAAAGAATTTCATGCCTCTTTAAAAGGGCTGAAAATACAATGTTCCCCAAACTTATTTGAAAATGAGCCCTTTCATCATAAAACTTTAGCATCCATGACTACGAATGTTCTAGAGAACACAGGGAAACGTGATCCAGTGCCTGTTAGACCTAACGGCATCTATCCCGCCCTGTAGAAATTTTAAATCTGAGATGACATCCAAATATCAATAGTCCACAAGGCATTTCACAAAGAAGGATGTTTGTTAGATACAAGAACCAAAGAAACACGTGGACATGCACACATAGCCCTGTCCACGATTGGAGATACAACAAATACCATTAGGAATCGATCTTCCTCTGCCCAGGGTTAAGCTTTCAGTTTTGTTCCAAGGTATGAAAAAATAGGACAAGAAGGGAAAAGGATACAAGGCACTGGTTTGACTGCACTCAGGAAGGTCCTCGTGAGGGAAGTTCTTGCCCAAACCTAAATCGCTTGAATACTAATTCTCATGGCAAGAGATTAGACTGCATGGTAGATGATCTCCTTGCTCAGGGAATTCATGACACTCCAAGAGGCAAAATGAACGGAGGCAGAGCAGAGCATGTAAAGTCAGAATCCCGTGACTTTGGCCTGGGGTGTGTTTGCTCTGGCAGAAGGCATTTTCCATGAGTAACCGAGTCCTGTATAGCACTTATGGGATCAAATGGCAGTATAAATTGGATCAACAGTTAACATCCTAATTCTCTTCCATGACCAATGTGAGGAAAAGTAACTCTATTTCAACCCTTCATTGAAAAATACTTTGTGCAGAGTTCTTGGGGGAAAATTTTTTCTAATCACAATCCCATGCCAAATATCTCTACAGTTTTCTCAACACTACAGCTAATCCTCTGTGCCGGCAAAACTCGTTTTTCTTCCATTATTTTGACCCACACTGGCAAAGGAGTTCGTAGGTACAGAGGAAACACACACAGAGGTGTCACACCACACTTGACATTGTGACTGTGGTGACAGGGTTTTCTCCAGCTGTCGGTTTCAGAAGTCTTTGGTTTCGTTTGATACTGCACAGCTCTGTGGTAAGAAGTGGTAGCCAAGTGTTTTATCCTTTGTTAACATCTTCATTAGTAACAGCAGTAACAAATCACCTGGAGGAAGGAGGGGCCGAGTAAATGGTAAATGTTGTAAGCGAGGGTTTTTATATAAATATCTTTTATTACTTCCTCCAACTGGACTTGAATTCTTGAGCGGCAGGAGTTCTGAATGCTGGAAAGGTAGGGGGAAGCTTCCATGTCTTCTCTGTGTGTTGATCACATAAGACATCCAATCTTCATGCACAGTTTCCTCATTTTCTTCTCTGGGCTGGGTCATTACCTGCCTAACAACCCCCCAAACAAGTACAAATTGTGTCTCTGGGTCTATACAATGAGAAGGTGACTTCTTTTCAAGGGCCATGGAAAAATTCTCAACATCAAAGAGAGACTCTTTTGGAAATTAAGAGCAAGATTTCTCAACACTCAATGGGACACTAGTTCTGTGGTATGATAATATGCATAGTAAAAACTTAAGGGTTTCTTGATCGAATCTTAATTTGGAGAACAGCACTTTATGTAAAAATAATCAGGTTTCTTTTTTTGTTTCTGGAGCCTTTAGTAAGATGATGCATATTGTGAAATTTCAAAGGAAAAAGAAAATAGTTTCCTGAGTTTATTTCATCCAAGAAGTCTTTGCTATGGGCCTAGATAGTTCCACAAACATCGATTTTGGAAAAGGCTAATGGAATCAGCTAATCATCAGCTTTTATGTCTAAGGAGCACATACCAACCAAAAACTAAAGATCTTCAGGAAAGGTCCAGTAACCTGGCACTATGACCAGAGTCCACATTCTTGGTGAGGAGGTTAGGCCTAATGATGTTTTAGCAGAGAAATAATTTAATTCTTGGGACTTGAAGAACCTAGCAGTAAGGGTTGCTCAATGACCTGTGGCAGAGATAGGCTGTGAGATTCGTGCCATTCCTGCCTCACTGGTGGGAATTCTCCCTTCTCTCCTCTTTAGGAAAGAAAATGCAAACGGGCAAGAGAGTCTTCACTTGATATCTTGGCCTTATTGCATTTGGAAAAATGTGACATGCAGTTAAATGTCCTTTTGGGTACAAGGTCAACCAGAACTAATGTTTTGAAAATATAAAATGAATGTGATAGACAGCTTAGCATAGTGATTAAGAATATGCTAAGAATAAGAATATTAAGATTATTCTAGGGGTGCCTAGCTGGCTCAGTTGGTAGAGCACAGGACTCTTGATCTTGGGGCTATAAGTTCAAACCCCACATTGGGTGTAGAGATTACCTAAAAATAAGATCTTTAAAAAAAGAGGGGGGGGCACCTGGGTGGCTCAGTCGTTAAGCATCTGCCTTTGGCTCAGGTCATGATTGATCCCAGGGTCCTGGGATCGAGCCCCGCATCGGGCTCCCTGCTCCGCGGGAAGCCTGCTTCTCCCTCTCCCACTCCCCATGCTTGTATTCCCTCTCCTGCTGTGTCTCTCTCTGTCAATAAATAAATAAATAAAGAGAGAGAGAGAGAGAGAGAGAGAGAGAGAGAGAGATGTATTCCAGAGCCAACCTGTCTGAGTTTGAGCTTAAGCTCTGTGCCCTTGGGGCAAGTTGTTTATCTGCTCTATGCCTCGGCTTAAAATGGGAATGATAATAGTACCCACTTCAGGATACTGAACTTGTCATAGGATGAAATGAATTCATATTTGAAAAGCTCTTAGAATAGTGTTTGATATTTAATAAATGTTTATTACATTTAAGAATATTTTAAAATGTGTTTTTCATTTTCTCTCTTATATGTCATGATATTCAAATCATTTCAGTCTAGCCCCATATATGTCTTTCAGGTTCCTTTTATCTTCCTCATAAAAGCAAAATTGCTTTCTTTCCACAATTGCAAGCTTAATAAGGAAGACACACCTCAGTGTGTCCTCAGAGCTAGGTCTAAGTGACTGTGTGGGGGAGAGTTCTCACCCACCCCAACTTGCAGCCAACAGGAGGCCATGAGTGAGAAGTGACACTTTTCTTGTTAAATCATCCATGTGTAAGGTGTTTCTGTTTTGGCAGAGAATGTTATTATTTACCTAATCAATACAAACGAAGATTGATTAGACTCCCTAGCTCACACTACCCAAAACCTAAGAGGGACTGGGGTAGCTTGCAGAATGCCAGTTTATTCATTCAAATTGACAAGTGTATCTGTCAGGCAGACCAGGAAGGCTCCCATTGGTGTGATGCAGGTCTTCTCTCCCTGTCAGACTCCCCGAGAGCCAAACTTAATCCAAAGTCACTTTACCTGCTCGCCACAAGCGACTAGAAACACATGGAGTTCATACAGTACACATTCTTCATCTGTATGGGGGTCAGAGATGAATGGGAACATCGTTTGGTAAGCATGAAAGCAGATCAAGAGCAATGAGATGAAACAAGGTTTAATGGCAAAGAGCTAGGGTATTTGGAAGCATCCATCTCTTAAGATCACTTTCCTAATGTGACTATGAAGATTTCAAGTCTGATAAAGATTCTCTGTTTGGGAGTTCTATTAGATCAGTCCCACCACTTCTTGTTTCTCCTTTTCATGCTTTCATATAGATGCTTCTTTTCCACCTCCATCCCCACTGGAAAGACATATTGTCTCACTAGCTGTGTCCACATGTGTAATCAGGGTGCCATTCTGTCTCTCCTCACCCTCTGTTCATTTAAAGTCCCTTAGATTGCAGTTGGGGAGGGCAGTTGGAGAAACCTTTTTAAGGCTTCGGAGGAGGACCAGCAACTGGCACCATCTTAGTACTGTGATATAGAGAGGAATAAGCTGGGCACTTGCCTTCTAGGGGCTGGCATCCCAGTAAGGGACACAGACAGGTAAGCACATAACACCGAGGCTACACTGTGGTATAAGTACAACCATAGGAGTAGGTACAAGAAACAGCTAGAGCATGCAGGAAAGCATGATTAACTCTTCTTGGTCCATGGGCATAAGAGGAAATGAAGGAAGGCTTCCTGTAGGAGGTGATAATTGAGCTGGAACAGGAATAGAGGTGTTCCAGAAAGGGGGAATACCATAACTAAGGAAAAAGGCATAGCATGGTATGAGCTGTCCAGGAAACTAAAGGAGTTAGTTACTTGGTGGAGTGAGTGTGTGGGGGGCATATGAGAGGAAGGACCGAAGCAGTCCTGAGGGGGTAGGCAGTTGTTTTTGCCATGAGAGGCCTTTTAATGAAGAATACCAGTGTATTAATTCACTAGGCCTGCTGGGACAAAGTACCACAAACTAGGTGGCTCACCAGAAATTTACTATCTCACACCTCTGGAGGCCAGAGGTCCAGAAGCGAGGTATCAACAGGGTTGGTTACTTCTGAGGGCCACGAGCGACAGTCTGTTCCAGGCCTCTCTTCTTGCATCTGCGGCGATTTCCTTGGCTTGTAGAAGCGTTGTCCGGATCTCTGCCTTCCTCTTCATGTCACATTGATGCTCTCCCTGTGTGTGTCTGTGTCCACATTTCTTCTATGCCACCAAATTCAGTCCTATTGAATTAGGGCCTACATTATGCCCTCACTTTAACTTGCTTATCTCTGTAAAGGCCCCATCACTTTCTGAGGTACTGAGGGTTAGACATTCGACAGAGAATTTTGGAGGAAGATACAATTCAACCCGTAAGAACCTGCGTTTAAAAGACAACTACAGAAAAAGAACTACAGGGGGATCAACCAGGAAAGTAGGAAGAGAATACAGTGTCTGGGAAGAGCAGGAGATGGGGGCATCTGCAAAGCTGATTTCTCCTTGAGGGCAAGTAATTGGAGGCACAAATCCCAGCTCTGACTTTTGCACTTCACTCATGTGCTTCTCATGTTTCTCATAGCAAGATAGGGGTAATACTTCTTCCCCACAGGGTGGCTGTGAGGATTAAATGTGATTATGTACATAAATTCCAAGCACACAGTGGGCATACATGCATGCATATGTAAATAGTAATATAAAAAGTCCCATCATCGTGACCTCTTTAATGTGCACAGGCCACATAATGCCAAAGGGGTTCTAGACTGTTATCAATTTACTCCCTAGATGCACTACATCATTTAAAAGCTGACACCTTGGGGGGCTGCTCTTGTCTCCCTCTATGTATAGAGCTCATTAAATTCCATATTTGCTTCATGTGACTGAAAACCTGTGGGAACATACAAGTACAAAGAGTGTGAATTATGGCTGTGAAACAGGATTTCAAAATATTCCCCTCTTGTACTTTCTGTGGCAATTAAACATCTGCTTTGACACCTCATGAATCTTTCTCCAGGTTGTTTGGTTTGGATTTCACATGGTGACTGATCTGCCCAGGGTTGCCAAACAAAAAAATGCCTTGCTCTGTGCATCAGGTCGACGGCATCTCCAAAAGGTGAGTTCCCTTTCCTTGGGCATTCCTACCACTGAAGAGATACCAAGATCCTTCATCTAGCATAGTGTCTGCTTTTTTTTTTTTTTTCTCCAGTACAGTGAGAACGAGTTTAGATGCCACAAAAGCTCTCTTGAGAGTGTATATTCTATATTCATGGCACATTCGGATGATGCTTGAAAGGAGCATCTATATCATGACTTAGTGTGTTAAAGCAACTTAGTTTCCCAGACCTGTGTCTGGCTCTCAAAGTCTCCCAGGCTCCAGGCCCCCCTTGCACTACTGATACTTTGCTGGTATGGTTAAGAAGCCATGAAAAGGAGCCTTATTCTCTCTGGTGCAATTAATTTGAGCATTATTTCTGAAAGACACAAATATTCTGAACATGTCCATTGTCTAAACATTTGTAAGATATGGCACTCCATATAATTTTTTTCGTTCAAAACAACTTCACCGTATTTTTTGTCAGTCCTTACCCTTTTTGTTGGGAGAGTAGAACCACTCTTTTGCTTTGCTCATCCTCACCTCCTCCAGGCATATTTACAAGCAGATTGCTTGGAACAAAAGGAAAATTCCCTGGTGCTGCCAATCATCCTTGGTTACCCACATCACTGCTGCTATTTGTAATATGCTGGAGAAGACCAAGATGCATGGAGAAAATCTTTCATGTTGGCCCCTTCAGCTGTGGGCTTCTGAGTCATGGAACATCAGGCCATGATGCAGAAATGCATCAGTCAGCATTGATCTGTTTCTTCTATCTCTTGCTCTGTTCCTCTCCCCCCACTCCTCCTCAGTGAGGCCGTCATCCCTCTTGTATGGGTTCTTGTAATGGCCTTGGAAGGATCTCTCCTCCATGTCAACATCATTGTTAACATAAACTCTTAAGGCCCAGCACTTCCCTGGGCTTCTGGGCCCTCATTGGTCTCCGTTGCCCTCAGAATAAAGTCCACACATCCTTACATCTCTCTCAAGGTCCTTCACATCTGTCCCCAAACTATAATCTCACACTCTTATTCCTTGACCATCTTCCATATAGCATTTGCTTTAGCTAGACAGAATTGCTTTTGCATAGACGCATGTACCATGGTGGGTGCTTTATTCATTCTCTCCCCTCTGAGTGGAATGCAGGACCCTATCGCTCTCAGGACTCAGCCTACCTCTTCCATAAAGGCTTTCATGAGAGCTTTACTCAGGGGTGCCCCCTGTGAATTCCTGTAGCCCCATCTCTCTGCCTTCCTGAGGGCTCATATCGCTTTCTACTTGATACCACGTTTGTGTATCTGCTCAGCTCCTCTCTAGATCAGGAACTCCCTGAAAATAGAGATGTGTCTGATTGATGCCCCCAAAGTATCTGACATAGCTGCTGACACACACAGCAAGCAGCTTATGAATGTCTGGGAGGCAAGCAGTGGGATGGACATGGGGGCAAGGAAGACCCACAAGAGATTCTTCCAGCATCTCAGCAGTTTTTTACATATAGTAGCTGCTGAGTTTTCTCAGCTGAAATTAATATGGAAACAGGAGTTTAGAGAGCAAATTACTTTCATATGAATTCAGACCTGCAGCTAATAAATGAAGTGAAAACCTCAAAAATCTTCATTGCGTATTGTCTAGCCAGGTACAACTTCAACCACACTTTCATAAGCAACATTTCCATGCAGATCTGCCAAATAATTTACCCCCCTGTGACAGCCGTCTTTCGCTTTCTCTCATATATTCTTAGCACAGTCCCCATGGTAATAAAACTTTACTCAGAAAGCAAGACCAGTGTGTGGAGGAAGGAGGGAGGTGAGCAGTGTTTTTCTGTCGGACTTGTCCTGCTGTTGCTTCAAGTTCATGGCTTGCATTTTACCTTGGTTTTGATAAACAAATTGTTATCAACTGTCTTGTTTTCTGGAAGCTCTGCTGAAATGTATTTGACAGCAGCTCATAGCTCTTGGTGTTCTCGTTTCCAGAAATCGACTCTTACTTGGGACTTCATGATTTTTTCCATGGAAGGCAGAGGGGCCTCATTTAGTTTGTATTCCCTTCTGTGAACAACTAGGTTTCTAAGGAGAGAGTTGGCTAATGAGAGCAGCAGATTGAAGCAGGCACCCTGGGTTCTGTGTTACGCACATGTGTCTCTGTGTATGGGTACACCTGTGTGCACGTGTGCATATATGTATGTGTACGTGTGTGTGTAAAAGAAAGAGAGAAACTGAGAGACAGGAAAGGAGAAAACAAAGGCTTTTGGGCATTCTTTAGATTGGACCATATCCACCATCGTGCCACCTAACTTTAGAATCCGTCATGGGAAGGCACTAGGTGAAGGTTATTTTAACCTGGTGGTGAGTTCTGAGGCGTGAACACGGTGAAGGAGGAAGAAAACGGTTGGAGATGCTTGCAGCGGGTTGGCGGTCTGAGGTGCCCAACCCACTCCCACGCCAGGTGCCTCCAGCTCTACGCCTCCTGACGCACTGGCCCCAGAGCTGGGGCAGCGGCAGAAGGGGCATTTGTGAAGCTGCTAAACACTCGTTCCTTTGCCAGTTGGTAGTATGTGTGTCCTGCACATTGCACGAGAGAATTATCATCGTCCAAAATTTAGTGGAGCTGCAAAGGATTTTGTCACGTGTGCTCACCTAAATGTTGAATATACCACTGCCTGATATGAGGAAGCCATCAGCTCTTTAGTCAAGTGCCCTGCAAAGTTTAGAAAACACTAAATCTATTTCATTTCAAACGGCATGAAGCAATTTTTTTTTGTTTGCTTGTTTTGCGTGAAGTTTTGTAACTGAAGTCTTGAGAATCATCTCTAAGATTAATTGGTGGCAGTGATGGAGGTGTGAGTGTGGCGTTCTGTCTAAGATATTTACAAAAGAGAGTTTTGTACATTTTTAAAAACACGATAGCTAAAACGAAGCTAATGGTGTTAGCTTAAAATTAGAAGGCTGGAATTAAAGATGCATATGGGAAAGACAGAGCTTATCACTCACATATCTTCAGTCTCAAGCATCTAGATGCCAACATTTTAAAGTATAAGAAAAAAAGTGGTGCAAAGTGATTCTTTCCTTTAGGTGTCATTTTCCCCAAAAAAGATTTGTAATGAATGCAACAACTGTGTTTTTTTTTTTAAATAAGCCCTTAAAAGGTATGCTTTTCTTAAAAGTATCATATTTTATACAATTGCTCTAGCATTTTGGAATTATTGCATATCAAATATCTCATTTTGTCCTTACAAAATTGTCTAAGACAGATTTTCCCATCCCCATTTGACATCAAGGAAACAGATGCCGGGTAGTAAGAAAGATAGGGCTAGATTCTAGATGTTTTGATTCCCCATTTGGTGTTATTTTTGCTAGCTCTTAAAAGAAAGGAAAAAGAAATGGTAATAGCTGAAAAGTCCTGGCCGAGGTCCACATTTCCCAAGTGTGGGTAAGATGCTACTGATAGCTTAGGGGTTCAAGTTCAAATTACTTCTCTTCTTTTAGATCGTTTTCTGGTGATAGTTTTGGTAGTCTAACATAGTGATAAATAACTTTTTAAAATGTAAAATTCCTTTAATAAAGAAGCAAAAGAAATTATTTTAACAAATAAACTTTTACATAAATTAATCTCAGCTACACTTTGGGACTTACTGGATAATACTAATTGATAATAATAAGTTATTATCAATCATAGCTTAATTTAGCCCTCAAATTTTCTCCAGATTTTTATTAGAATTTCCCCTCTTAGCCTACTTTTTTAAAGAATTGTTTATTTGCTCAAGAGAGAGAGCAAGAGAGTGAGTGGTGGGAGGGGCAGAAGGAGAAGAAGAGAGATTCTCAAGCAGACTCTGTGCTGAGTGAGGAGCTGGACGCGGGGCTCAATCTTAGGGCCATGATATCATCATCTGAATTGAAACTAAGTGTCAGGCACCTAACCGACTGAGCCACCCAGGTGCACCCTCTTAGTCTATTATTGGTTCACATGGAGCATTCTCCTTTCTAAGGTAGCCTAAGTCTCTTATACTTGAGGTCACTTTAGTTTTAAGTTTCTTCTTAAGATATACCAATGTGTTAGATTGGCAAAACTCCGAAATGGTAAGTTTATGAGTCTGTTTGTTTTCTTTTTTGTTGTTCATTTGGATTTTCTCTTTTTTTTAATTTTCTCATTTTTTTTACAATGGGAACATATTGTACTTTTATGACAGGAAGATATTTTTAATACCATTTTAGATAAATGAAGTTACAAAAAGGAAAAAGTAAGGGAGGAAAAAAGAAAGGGGGGGAAAAGAAAGAGACAAAAAAGGAAAGGTAGGAAAGAAAAAAGAAAAGAGGGAGGGAGGGAGGAAGAAAGGAAGGAAGAGAGAAAGAAAAAGAAGAAAAGAGAAGAGAAGACAAGAGAAGAGAAGAGAAAACAAGAAAAAGACTAGCCCAGACCTTGAGAAGTATGTTGTTGGGTGGCTATGATTATCTCGTTAAGGTCACAGGGCCAGACCACACCCTTATATGAAAGTCATGTTCCATAAAAGAACACATGTTCCCACTGTCAGCCATCTTGGGAAGAAGCTAATTCTGGATCTGAACATGGGGTTAAGTTGAACCTAAACTGTAAGATGTGGAAATGTCTAGAGAGTTCTGATGGCTAATGGTTGAGGTAGTCCCTACCACAGAAGGAAGGACCCTGGCTGTGAACTGGTCTCCACAGAGTCACCACATCTAGTAGCAACTGAAGGCTGGAATGTGCAGAAGCCCCTCAGCTGGGCTAGATTGAGCATGTATTTGCTACGGACTGGTGTCCCTGAAGAGCAGTGATGTCACAAGGAGGGTGGGCTTTGAGACACAGTGAAGTGGCAAGATAGAAGCCAGCATGGAGACACTGGACAGGGAGAGAGCTGGCCTGTTCCTGGGACTGCAGGACACTTGCCCGGAAAACCTGCCAGGAGACCCCCGGAGGCAGCTAGTTCCTGGGAGTTAAGCTTATGGGGGTGAGGGTTGGGGGCTCACATTCTGACAAGTTAGATATAAAAAGTGTAACATTTTGTCATGCTTCAGACTTGTGCCACCTGGGACATTAAGTGGTGGGGAGTAGACATGGATAAAAAGACTGGATGAAAGGAAATGCATCAAAATGTGGAATAGAAATACATATAAGTTGTTGAATGCTGAGCGATTTCTTTTTTCTTTTTCTTTTTCCTTGTAATTTCCAAGTCATGTGCAATTTCTTCCACAATTAAAATAGCAGCATCTTATAAAAGTTATCTGTTACGTTTGGCCTTAGCCCCCTAGGCACTGTTCAATCTTGGTGACACTGCAGCCTCTCCTAGTCTTGCGGTACATGGAATCATTCCTATTATTCCATTCTGTGAATCATTCCTTTGTCTGCTCTCAGATGCCTGCTTCTAACCTGATACCCAGCAAGCTCCAGGGCCTTCGGAGCCCCCCTTTCCCCCTTCTACACAGAAGAACAAGGAAGACTAAAGTATCCTATCTATATACTCAGAAGAGGCAAAGCTGATTGTTATTTTGTAAAACAATCAGGAAGTAACTGTTGACTGTGCCTTCAAAGAATCTAGAAGCATCTTAACTTACACATTTTCAGGATTCAGTAAATATTTGTTGAATGAACAGGGTAATCAATCAATACATCAATTCTCTAATTCTCCCTACATGGTAGATATTTACTTAGAATTTGAATATTGATTTCTTTTTTTTAATTTAATTTTATTATGTTATGTTAGTCACCATACAATACATCATTAGTTTTTGATGTAGTGTTCCACGCTTCATTGTTTTTGTGTAACACCCAGTGCTCCATGCAGTACGTGCCCTCCTTAATACCCATCACTAGGCTAACCCATCCCTCCATCCCCTCCCCTTTAACACCCTCAGTTGTTTCTTGGAGTTCATAGTCTCTCATGGTTCATCTCTCCCCCCAATTTCCCCCCCTTCATTTTTGCCTTCCTTCTCCTCATGTCCTCCATGCCATTCCTTATGTTCTACAAATAAGTGAAACCATATGATAATTGACTTTCTCTGCTTGACTTATTTCACTTAGCATAATCTCCTCCAGTCCCATCCATGTTGATGTAAAAGTTGGGTATTCATTCTTTCTGATGGCTGAGTAATATTCCATTGTATATATGGACCACATCTTTATCCATTCATCTGTTCAAGGGCATCTTGATGCTTTCCACAGTTTGGCTATTGTGGACATTGATGCTATGAACATTGGGGTGCATATGGCCCTTCTTTTCACTACATCTGTGTCTTTGGGGTAAATACCCAGTAGTGCAATTGCTGGGTCATAGGGTAGCTCTATTTTTAATTTTTTGAGGAAACTCCACACTGTTTTCCAAAGTGCTTGGCTGTACCAACTTGCATTCCCACCAACAGTGTAAGAGGGTTCCTCTTTCTCCACAACCTCTCCAACATTTGTTGTTTCTTGCCTTGTCAATTTTTGCCATTCTAACTGGTGTAAGGTGGTATCTCAGTGTGGTTTTGATTTGAATTTCCCTGATCATTAATGATGATGAACATTTTTTCATGTGTCTGTTAGCCATTTGTATGTCTTCTTTGGAGAAGTGTCTGTTCATGTCTTCTGCCCATTTTTTGACTTGATTATTTGTTTTTTGGGTGTTGAGTTTGAGAAGTTCTTCATAGATCTTGGATACCGGCCCTTTATCTGTAGTGTAATTTGCAAATATCTTCTCCCATTCTGTGGGTTTCCTCTTTGTTTTGTTGACTATTTCCTTTGCTGTGCAGAAACTTTTTATCTTGATGAAGCCCCAAAAGTTCATTTTTGCTTTTGTTTCACTAGCCTTTGGAGATGAATCTTGAAAGAAGTTGCTGTGGCCGATGTCAAAAAGGTTACTGTCTATGTTCTCCTCTAGGATTTTGATGGATTCCTGTCTCACATTGAGGCCTTTCATCCATTTTGAGTTTATCTTTGTGTATGGTGTTAGGGAATGGTCGAGTTTCATTCTTCTGTATATAGCTATCCAATTTTCCCAGCACCATTTATTGAAGAGACTGTCTTTATTCCATTGCATATTTTTTCCTGCTTTGTTGAAGATTATTTGACCATAGAGTTGAGGGTCCATATCTGGGCTCTCTGTTCTGTTCCATTGGTCTATATGTCTGTTTTTGTGCCAGTACCATGCTGTCTTGGTGATCACTGCTTTGTAATATAGCTTGAAATTGGGCAACGTGATGCCCCCAGCTTTGTTTTTCTTTTTCAACGTTTCCTTGGCAATTTGAGGTCTTTTCTGAATCCATACAAATTTTAGGATTGTTTGTTCCAGAACTTTGAAAAATGTCATTGGAATTTTGATCAGGATGGCATTGAAGGAATAGATTGCTCTGGGTAGCATAGACATTTTAATAATGTTTGTTCTTCCGATCCATGAGCATGGAATGTTTTTCCATCTTTTTGTGTCTTCTTCAATTTCTTTCATGAGTGTTCTGTAGTTCCTAGAGTATAGATCCTTTACCTCTTTGGTTAGGTTTATTCTGAGGTATCTTATGGTTTTTGGTGCTATTGTAAATGGAATAGTTTCTCTAATTTCTCTTTCTACAGTTGCATTGCTAGTGTATAAGAAAGCAACTGATTTCTGTACATTGATTTTGTATCCTTCCACATTACTGAATTGCTGTATGAATTCTAGTAATTTGGGGGTGGAGTCTTTTGGATTTTCCACATAATGTATCATGTCATCTGTGAAGAGAGAGAGTTTGACGTCTTTGCCAGTTTGAATACTTTTTATTTCTTTTTGTTGTCTGATTGCTGTTACTAGGACTTCTAGTACTATGTTGAACAATAGTGGCGAGAGTGGGCATCCTTGTCGTGTTCCTGATCTTAAGGGAAAGGCTCTCAGTTTTTCGTCATTGAGGATGATATTTGCTGTGGGTTTTTCATAGATGGATTTTATGAACTTGAGGAATGTTCCCTCTATCCCTATACTCTGAAGAGTTTTAATCAGGGAAGGATGCTGTATTTTGTCAAATGCTTTTTCTGCATCAGTTGAGAGGACCATACGGTTCTTCTCTCTCCTCTTACTAATGTGTTCTGTCACACTGACTGATTTGCAAATGTTGAACCACCCTTGCATCCCAGGGATAAATCCCACTTGGTCGTGGTGGATGATCCTTTTAATGTATTGTTGGATCCCATTAGCTAGGATCTTGTTGTGAATTTTGGAATCCGTATTCATCAGGGATATTGGTCTGAAATTCTCCTTTTTGATGGGGTCTTTTCCCCAGGGAATCCATCAGGTCCTGGACTCTTGTTTTTTGGGAGGTTTTTGATCACTGCTTCAATTTCATTACTGGTTATTGATCTGTTTAGGTTGTCAGTTTCTTCCTGTTTCAGTCTTGAGCTCTGAATGACACACTGGACCAGATGGACCTCATAGATATATACAGAACATTCCACCCTAAAACAACAGAATACTCATTCTTTTTGAGGGCACATGGAACTTTCTCCAGAATTTGAATATTGATTTCTTAGCAATAACTATTCATTCTTAAAATTTTTCAGTACTATAGATGGAGGCTCACCAAAAAAGCTTCCTGAAAGACATATCCTATGTTACAGATTTATGCTCTCCAATATGGTAGCCAGTAGTCACATTAAAATATGGGTAGAATGCATTAAAATGTAAAAGTAAAGTATGCACTGGGTTTTGAGTGATCTTATTAAGAATTTTTTTAATTTTGGTTACATATTGAAATGATAGTACTTTGGATATATCAGGTTAAGTTGAATATAATGTTAAAATTAGTTTCATTGGCTTCTTTTTATTTTTTTAAAATATGGCTGCCAGAAAATTTTAAATTACATATATGTCTCATAATATTTCTGTTGGATAGCATTATTTATAGCACAAACATCTTTAAAGGGAGGAGGATTTACCACACAGTTTTAATGTGATTTTGTTGTTGTACTGAACACCTTTCTCATTCTTCTGCTATAGGTTCTACTGAAAACCCTCATTTCTTTTTTTGGTAATGTAATAATTGCTTGACAGAAAGAAATAATAAGGCCAGGCAGCAATTCATATATATTGACTATGGAATGTGAAATAGGTTAGAAGTTCAGGCACTAAAAGCAAAAGAATTTTGTTTACTTCTTATTTTACCACAGTGCTTACACCCATAACTTTTTGTTGGTTTTAGTGGTGGTTGTGTTCATTTTGTAGCACATCTGTCAATATCCCTAGAACAGTAAGAGCGTCATTGAGAGGTGCTCTCCCCATATCTATCCCTCTGGCTTCTCTTCCATTGTCTTCTTTTGGCCCATCGTATCATGCAATCTCTCTTCTTAGCCTCTGCCACTCCAATTGATATGTCATCATGCTACAGGATGGAACCTTATTCTTAAGATAGAGTTTCCTCACAGCTCATGGAAATAGGGAATAGAATAGTGCTTACCAGGGGCTGAGGGGTAGGAGAATGGGAAGATGTTGGCCAAAAGTTCAAACTTTTGGCTATAAGATGAATACGTTCTGGAGAGCTAACCTACAACATGCTATCATGAACAATACTGTATTATATATTTGAAAATTGTCGAGAGAGCAATTTTTAACATTATTACTATAAAAATGGCAATTATATGAGGAGATGGAGGTATTAACTAACCCTATGGTGGGGAACATTTCGCAATATATATATGTATCAGATCATCATGTTGCACACCTTAAACTTACATATGTCATATGTCAATAATATCTCAGTAAAGCTGGGGGGAAAAGATACAGTTTATTCAGTTACTTTCCTTGTTCATGAGGCTCCATGTTGCCTGACCTATCACATATAAATACCATAGCCTGACATTCCAAACTTCCAATCAAACTCTGCAGTCTTCACTATTATAACTCATGTCTGTCAATCTAATCTGTGTGTGTTGTTTGTCCCAGCACATGGTTGACTCATTTCTTTCTTTGCATATATCGTATCTCCCACCTCTCTCTGGCAGATTATGTCTTACTTCCCTTAAGGTTCACTTCAAAATTCACCTCGTGCAGAATCTTTTTTCTGTCTCAGCATAATTCTATTTTATCTCTTTAATGCATCAACACTTAGTTAATCCTGGGCAAGACGGTTTGGGAATACTGGGAGATATAACTGAATGGGAATAGTGCCTGGCACATAGCAGGTGCTGCTTTTAAGCCCCTTCTATGTAAACGACTAATACTAAATATTATGCATTGTAACAACAACAAGGAAAAGATACATGCATACTTTGCCATTAATAAATCCAATTCATGGTGTACTGAAGTTGGAAGGGGGAGAAAAGAGATTATCTGGTCCCATCACCTCATTTTCAAGATGAGCTAATGGAAGCATGATGACATTAACTGAATTGTCTAAGGTCGTATTTGTGGCTGAGTTGGAACAAAAGTTCAGGCTACTTGATTCTTAACCCAGTGCACTTTTCACTTCCCCAGGCTAGCTGTTTCAGTCACCAGCTGTCCATGTGAACAAATTACCACCCACACCATTACATGAGAGTTGCCAGATGACAAGAACTTGAGGTTTTCATAAAAAGGTAGAGAACACTTTGGGCCATGGCATTAGGAAGAAGCTAGGGACAGTGAAGCCTCAAAGCAAAGGGCTGGGAAGATCTGGAAAGGTGGAGGTTGTGGGGTGAGGTAGGACAGTCATTTAATTTGGCAGAAATCAAAAGAAGCAAGTGTTGGGAAAGGAGAGAGTATAAGGTGTGTTCAGCAGGAGATGCATAGACAACCTGGGGGAAGATAAGAAATAAGACTAAAAGCAGCCTGTTCTGTCTGTGTGCCTTGGGCACCTCCTAACGTGTCAGGAAATGATGCTTTCATTTCTCTCACCAGAATTCATAACAGGAAGCCTGAAAAGAGTTCTATAATGGCAGCACTAAACATTTTCTAAAGGCAGAGAAGGAGTCCTCGGTTTACTCCATGCTGCTGTGCACAAAGGAGCCTGCTGTGTTGTTTTATTTTCCAAGAACTAGAGGCGGGCTTCCCCACCCCACTCCTAACGTGGCTACCATGCACTCTTTTCTCTTACTGTGAATACTCACGTGAGATCCTTGCAGCTATTTTAGGAACTTCAGGTAAATGGGCCTTCCTGAATAATGCTGGGGCTTCTCAAATTCTTAAAATTAACTTCTAGTGGCAACTTTTAGGATGCAGTGCCTGCTAGTAATTAAATTCTGATAATAGCCAGGAATGGAAGCATTCCAGGAAAGCAAATCTCTGCAGAGGTGAACTGCGCATGGGCATTGCAAGTGTGACCTTGCAATGTGACCAGTGCAAGTGAAAAGTGCACTGGGTTAAGAATCAAGTAGCCTGAACTTTTGTTCCAACTCAGCCACAAACGTGTGACCTGTCACACGTTCATTTGGCAGGCACCCTCGGGCTCCATGACTGCCACGGAGCATGAATGCATGGGCACTGAGGGATGCTATCAGGGATACCAAATGTTGTCAACACGCAATGGTCTCCCATCAGCAGGGAAATCCTAAGGCAATCCAAAATCATTTATCCACACGTGCCTCAAAGCCAATGTGAGAAATTTGTTTCCTAAATGGGAAATGTCTATTCTGTGTTGTTGTTCCCAGACAAAGCCCCTTCTTGTATAATACCAGATGACAAATGGTGCAGCTGCTCTTCTACTGGATGCATAGACAGAACAGCCAAAGAGGGGCAGTTGCTACATTTACCATACGTAATCCCTATCCAATGGGCTTAGAGAACTGCTTTCTTTTTTATGTGTCATAAACCAGATGACATGGGAAAGTCATTTTTAAAATAGTCCCTGCATGGTAGTGAATAAGTTCATTCATCTCAAGAGGCCAAGTGTTCATTTCAATTAAAAAAAAAAATCAAGACAAAATTATCACTGCCTGTGTGTGGTGTTAGGAGAAGGTGTGGCATTTGAATGTGAGTGCTGAGAGAGCTGGAATTCTAGAAAAATAAGGCATTTTGAGTAATACATGAAGAAGAGGTCAAGGTCCAGTATACTGGTCCTTAATGGCCTTAATACTTAGTAATACAAGAGTGGGAGATTCACACTCTCTGTTTTCCATTTTCTGGATGACTCTGATCATTCAGATAAGATCCATAGATTAGAAAACTTAGGACCAAACATATTGTCCCAGCTGTCCCTGCATGGACCCTTGATATAGCCCAGGGTTCCAGCCAACGTTCTCATGGCTTTCTCATTGTGAACGAATACTTCTTGGTTGCTGTTATTGCTGACTCTTCTAGGTCAAGGACACTCTTCTAGGTCAAGAACACAGTCATAATAAACTCCCATCCTCTCATTCATGTAACAGGTTCATATTAAATCAGCCCTGTTGTGTGGGGATTCCAACAACTGATTTCTTATCTTGTGCCTCTGTGCTTGGGTCCCTGTATTGGTTTGCTGGTCACTAATGACTTCTTTTGTTGCTGAGATTTAGTTTTTCCCTCCTACTCATTTTAGAGATAGGAGAACTTCCCCAAAACCCAGATTGCCTCATGGAAGCCCACAATCTTCTGTTGGGTCTCTCTAGGATCTCCGTCTGTGGTCTAATACTTTGGTCTCATCTGACTCTCTTCCAACCCTGTAGGGCCTTCTGGGTCAGGCTTTATCTGACTGATTCCCTCCATCCACCAAACCTCAGTTTTAATGACCGAGATTGTAGGACACAAATACTTCCTTTGTTGTAAATGTTATTTCTAAACATTCTTTTAGCTTTAGCTATCACCTTACTACTTTCAATGTTTATTTGTTCAGCCAAAAACATGTATGATTTCTATTTTGTGCCAGGAACTAAAGCTGGTACCAAAAAAATAATAAGACATGGTTCTTCCCTTGAATAAGCTCAGTCTGAGGTCACATTCTGGATGATCATATCTGATGTTTGCCTAACACTTTCATGTTCACAAAGAACTTGCACATATGATTTCTTGACCATTATGCTTTAAGCTACAGATTAATTGACTTATCGTATTCAAAACCACAACTATTCCAAAGGAGTCATGAAACTAGCTTTCCCATGATGTAATTCAGATTCATACTGGAGAGAAACCTTATAAAAGTAATGAATGTGGGAAAGCCTTCAGCCAGAATCATCACCTTTTCCAACATGCAAGAATTTGTACAGGGGAGAAATGCTATAAATGTTTCATGCTTAAGCAAACTGGTTTCTTGACCTATATTAGCTGGTGGATTTTCTATTTAAAGAGCCTCATTTCAGGGCCATTTGGGGTTTTAATACCAGGTTCATCTCTTTTAAATTGAGAGATTGCAATTTATGCTTTTGAAATATGATTTATATAAGTAGCTTAGCACAATCAAAATTATTAAACCTGCAGAAAGTCTGATGGGATCACATAATATTATTTTTTGTACATTTTGGTGAAAGCCAACAGATTGAATATCACTATAATCAGATAAGGCATAGCCATACCACTGGAAAGTATGAAAACACCTAAAAATGTTTTGTCTTTTTGGTCAACTGAAAGACATACTTTTGAGAATTTCAAGTAATGGGGGTCAGTGACATCCAGTGCCAAATCCAAGAAGGTGTGATGGCAGCATCACTTTATGGAGCTACATTTTTAAAATTCAAATACCCCAGGCTCTTATTTACTTTTAGATAATTTGCTATAATTACAGGGTAAGTTGCCTGCCAGGTGCAGGTTAGTGCCATGTATGTATATATATAGCCTTGAGCTCAGCAGGTGGATGAGAAAGAGGAAAACAGGGAAACCAAGATCAAAACTTCTACTGCATCTTGGCAGCCAGGGTATGCTCAGACCCCTGAGATGACTTTGAAGTTGGTTCTTCAAAAGCTAGAGAGATATAATTGGCTTCTAAATAGATGCACTTATAAGAGCAACTGAGTTGTCAGTCATAATCGTAAATCCCATTGTTTTGATATGTATGTTAAAGTTCAAAATGTTGCAGTCATCCAATAAATTATTTTAAAATTCCAGCTACTCCTTTGCAATTCAGTCTTTAAAGTGAGAGTTAGAATAAATGTTTATGAAATAGCCTTTACCTTAACAAGTACCTTAAAAGATGGGGCCTCTGCAAAAGCATAATCTTTGGGTAAAAGAATCAAGAATTTGGATATTGGATGATGCCACTGTACATGAGAGTTTCAATGGAAAACTCTCCTCCCTCCATCCCACCTCCAAAGTAAAGCTGTTTCAAACGAATGTCTGGAGTTGTGAGCAGAGTGCTGTGCCTAATCACATATGGCAATTCTGTGTCAGAATATGTGTTTAATTGCACACAGCATGTTCCTAGGCACAATTCTCTGCTCCCTTCGGTCTTATTATTACAATCTTAAGACAAAGGGATGAGTTAAAGAAACTAACCTTAAGGATTATTTCCTATATCCCAGCTGTTGACATTTGTGTTAAAATCTGTTGTCCTTCTAATCACTATAGAGATTGTGTCGTGGAGGTATGAGATTCTCCTTCTACAGCTTGGCTATTTGAGTGCCGCAGTACACATAGCAGTGTTGGTTTTTCTACCCACCAGCAATAGCCATTAGAAAATGCAATTTTTAAAAAAAGAACTCCCACTCACAGGGGCCACACAACTATAAAGTACTCAAGAATCAACTAAAATATACTGGAACTTTATAGAGAAGACTATAAAAGTATCCTGAAGGAAGTGAGAGAATGTTTGGATAAATGGAAACAAGAGTACAAATGTAAGGACTCAATATGACAAAGATAAAAGTTCTCAAAGGTATCTTCAGATACAATGCATTCCCAAAGTTCCCAGAACATTTGTCAAAGAAGAGTGTACGTGCAAAAATTGCAAAGATGATTTTCAAAATAGGATATTATGAAGTATTATAATGAAGATAATGTAATTGTGGCTTAAAATTAGATAAATAGAAGCATGGAACAGACTAGAGGGTCCAGATGGGTGCACATATATTTAGTTACATATATGATTTTGTTAGAAAAACAATAGAGTTTCAACTCCCTGTGGAAGGGATGAACAGCTCAGTAATGGTATTGAGATAACTGATAATCCATTCACAAAAATAAATTTTTGATGGATTGAAGAACCGTGTCTTTATATGTGTATGTCTGTGCACATGTGAGCTACACATATTTACCCTGAAAAGTATTTAAACGTGTGCACGGGGAGGCTTATACAGGGCGATTCATGACATGATCATTTTAATAATAAACTGGCAGGAACAATATCCATTATTTCTAGAATTGTGAAACAAACTATGATGCACCCAAATACAGAATGCCATGCAATATATAAAAGAATGACGTGCACTCGTATGTAATCACATTGAAAGATCGCAGAATCAGAGAAAATTACAGCCTGTTCTCTCTTCTAGGATTTTTATGCTTTCAGGTCCTACATTTAGGTCTATAATCCATTTTGATTTTATTTTTGTGGATGGTGTTAAAAGGTGGTCCAATTTCATTTTTTTGCATGTAGCCGTCCAGTTTTCCCAGCACTGTTTATTGAAGAGACTGTCTTTTCCCCATTGTATATTCTTGTCTCCTTTATCATAGATTAATTGACCATATAATCATGACCTTATTTGGGGGCTCCCTATTCTCTTGCATTGATCTATGTGTCTGTTTTTGTGCCAGTACCATAGCATTTTGATTACTACAGCTTTATAGTATATCTTAAAATCTGGAATTGTGATACCTCCAGCTTTGTTCTCCTTTCTCAAGTTTGCTTTGGCTATTTGGGGTCTTCTGTGGTTATTGAGAGTGTAAATTGGTACGGCAAGCACTGTGGAAAACAGTATGGAGATTCCTCAAAAAATTAAAAATAGAATTACCATATGATCCAATAATTCCACTATTCGGTATTTATCCAAAGAAGATGAAAACACTAATTTAAAAAGATATATGCATCCCTATGCTTATTGCAGCATTATTTACAATATCCAAAGTATGGAAGCAACTTAAGTGTCCATCAATAAACAAATAGATAAGGAAGATGTGATATACCTATCATGTATATATGTGTGTATATATATGTATGTATGTGTGTGTGTATATATAATGGAATATTACATAGCCATGCAAAGGATGAGATTCATGCCATTTGAGACAAACATGGATGGACTTAGAGGGTATTATGCTAAGTGAAATTAGTCAGACTGAGAAAGACTAATATCATATGATTTCACTCATAAGTGGAATCTTAAAAAAGAAAACAAATGCATAATAAAACAAAAGCAGAATCAGACCTATAAATACAGAGAATAGACTGATAGTTGGCAGAGGGAAAGGGGGTGGGGGTTGGGCAAAATGGGTGAAGAGGAGTGGGAGATACAGGCTTCCATTTATGGAATGAGTAAGTCATGTGGGAATAAAAGGCACAGCATAATGAGAGTAGAACACAAGTTATAGGAAATGTTGAATGTTCTATCATTTATATAAATCAGTTTAATATATATCCATATACATCCATGTGAAGCAAGTAAATGTTTTAATACGTATTATATGAATGTTTTAATATTTATTAATATATATTTTATGTATATAAATAATTGATACTTGACTACAGTGTTTTCTTTCCTTTGGGGAGTGGACTGATCAGGGTTTTCAAGGCTGACTGGCAGAAAATTACTTTGTGCATCAAGTATTACATAAGGAGGCTATATTGTTTGTTTTTAAGTTTCCTAGGCAGAGTAATGAGAGGAGCGGACCTTATCAATCTCAGAAGAACGTTTGGAAATTAAAAGGTCAAGACATTGAAGGCTAATGAATGAAATGAGTTATGGAGGCTAAAAATCCACTAATTTTCCATTACTTTCAGATTAAATATTTTGGAAATATAAATATGAGGGCCAAGAAGAAAAGAAGAAAGTCTAAGCATCTAATCATATTCCTGAAAGGACCATAGATCGCTTTGGCATAATCATTCACAATCTATTTTCCTACTGTATTAGGACATGCATTAGTCTAATATTTAGAGAGAAGGCCAATTTCCATCTAAAGATGGAATCACACAAGTACACACAGTATACTGTTTAGATGGGTCACAGAAGTATACAGAGGGGTTATACAAATCCTCTTTTGTTCTCCGAATAAGTGTCAACTAATGCTTCACCCAATGCATATGGTCAGAACATATTTTCTGATTGGCTGGAACCACATCTTTAGGTTAACATAAAGAGTTAAGATTCGGGAGTTATCTCCCCAACTACATAAGGACTAAAGAGAAGCCTGAACCCACCCCACCCTTCCAGGTGATACATCACAGAAATTCTGATCCTATAGCATTCTCTTACTTGAATAATGTGGACTGCTATATATGGTGATAAACATAGTTAAGAACTTCTGATGTCCCGTTGAATATTTATATGTTGTATAGATCTTACTGTTAAACTCATCCACTCAGTGGAGGCATTTGTCAGCTCTCCCGGTTAACCTTTGGGGAAGCTGATCCCTGAAAGGAAAGGAGTAAGAAAAATTGTAGCTCTGACATTCCAGATAAATAAGCTCCTAGCAGTTGAAAACCACTGAAGTTATACTCTGAAGTACAGATCTGTCTTGAAGACTTAACTGCTGGATTGAGAAATGAACAAATACTGAAATACACTTAATCCTTCTCAAAAGACACCCAGTTTTAACAGCCATCTTTGGATCTTGTAGCGAGAAAACTTTAAAAAATTCAAGAAGTGCTTCTTGGTGTTAAATGAAAAATAATCCTGTAGCCTGCATGCTGTGAATGTCTAGTTTGTTTTCTTGCAATAAACAGCAAGAGGGTATTTGTTTTCAAACAGCTCTTTCTCCATTCTTACCTTCAGGATATCTGATGCTTAGTTTATTTCCCCATCAGTTTATCAGGTCATCAGAACTCTCTCTCTAACACGCTCCTCCCAAATTCTCACATTAAAGGGATAAGACAAACTATAATTTTTGCCACACATATTCTCTGCCTTATTCATTGTCTAGCTGGTTTTTTAGCAAATAGTCTTGGAGGCTTTGCTCTCCTTTTGTAATACAGAGTCCTATGCATCACACTTCAGGCAGAGCCCCCAGCTCTGCTGATCCCAGCTTCTAGGAACATTTTTTGCCTGCCCTTTAAATCCTCCACTACAAAGCCTTTATTTTTCAAGAGAGTACATACAATGGACGGCTCTTGCAATTTCCACTTGAACTTTTAATAAGCATCTAAAATAAAAATGTCAAACGCAGAGCTCTTGCTTCATGCTCTCCCCACCCCTGTCAAGCCTGCTCCACCCCCCCCCCCCCCGGCAACAACCACCCTCCTCCCTCTCTGCCCCCCAGCCTAAGGTGACTCAGGCCAATCTCCTTGGAGTCATCCTTGATCCTTCTCTTTCTTTCAAGCCCCATATCCAGTTATTAGGAAATCTTGTCATCAAAATATTCCTGTGATCTCATCCTTTCTCACCAACTCCACTGCAGGTCTGAGCCTCTACTCTATCTCAGCTGGGCCTGTGCACTGACCTCCTCACTGGTCTCCCTGTTCCTACACTTAACCTTTTGGAGTCTATTCTCTAAACGACTGCTTGAGAGCCTCTTTTAAAATGTAAATCTGATTGAGACATTTCCCTGCTCAAATCCCTCCAGTAGCTTCTCATAGCACCTAGAACAAAACTCACAGGCCTTACTTACTCTGGAAACTATGTTTTGTATGACCTGGCTCCTGGCTTTTCTACACACAGATTCCTTCCTCTCTTGTTTCCCTTGCCCTCTCAGCTTCAGGGACACTGCCTTCCCAGAGGGAGGGCCAGCATTTATCTGCCCCAGAGCATTCATATGGTTCACTTCCTCACTCCATTCAAATATGACCTCCTCAGGTGCCTGGGTGGCTCAGTTGGTCAAGCTTCTGACTCTTGGTTTTGGCTCAAGTCATGATTTAGTGTGGGGGTTGCTGTGAGATCCAGCCCCATGTCCGGCCCTGCACCCAGCATGGAGTCTGCTTGAGAGTCTCTCCCTCTCCCTCAGCCCCTCACCCCCTAAGATAAATAAATAAGTCTTTAAAAAAAAAGACTGCTCATTTTCAAAATGAGGGGGAAAAATTTTTGATTGAATGAATGAATGAAAGCAACACTTAATTGACTATGTTTACAAAAATAAAACTAAAAGCATTGATTCATAGAAAGCCATGTTTCTGGTTGTAATGTTTAATTTGATCCAGTTAAAGGCTATTTTTTCCCCAGTGATATGTTTGGAAGTTTGAGACACATAATCTAGTATTTAATAAAAATTACTTACATATTTGAGTGGTTTCTGAGTGCTCAGAGACTGTGCTAGTTTGCACATAAGTACTATATGTACTCCTCTGAGGCAAGTACTATTACACTCTCGCGATGAGGGTTGTGTGGTTTAGAGAGTTTGTTTCCAGCCCAGGGTCACAGTGATTACATGGGAGTGCTTGGATTTGAACCCAGGCATTCTCTGGAAGTAATGCTTATTAGGGACTGAGATAAAAAGACAGAAAAATTCAATGAGATGGATGCCAAATGGCCACTTTGAGCACTTTTGTAAGTGCTAGGGGACTCTAGGATGTTTAACTCCTGTTGTCTCTCACCCATTATTCTTTCTGTCCTGAGCAGGGGGGCCATGGTGCCAAGCCAAGCCCAACATCATTACCCTTCACTGCAACACGCTACACATTTTATGATTCCGGTAGGGTTGCAGCAACTCTTTATCAAACAATTCTTTCTTGGTCTTTACTAGAGTATATGCTTTTATTCCAGATTTGCTTTAAATATAAAGAGGCTTATGGGTTCATCCCAAACAATCCAGTGTTGTCAACCCCCTTCTGCCCCGAACATTACTGTTGAACATGTTCTTCTGCATCAACTCTCTTGGCCTATGTAGCTGTTGCTCAAATCCCCCCAGACTTTTTTCTCTGAGGCCGTCATGTAAGGGGAGAAAATGTACCCTAATTCCAGTCAGTGATTTTCTAGGTCTGTGCAGCTCAGGATGGGCATTGGTCTTTGCTCCTGTCATCAGGAGTTCTCAACCCCAAAGTATCTTCCCAAAAGCCAGGTCTGCCTTTGCCTTCTCACTATCGCCCTTATATCACACGTCTTGACTTTCCCAAATCCATCATCTCTATCCCCTCCCTTCTCCTCCACCTTCTTTAACCCTTACTTTTTGGTTTTTCCACTTTATTTTCAATCTCTCCCATCTGGTATTACCAACCTCTTCTCAAATTTAGTCACGTGTTCTCAGACATCATTGTGTTTTGCAGTGATCCTCTTTCAACAGTGAATGATCCCCATTATACCTTGCTTTTATAGATAGCATTTTATGATTCTCAAAGGCAGTTCGTGTATCCAGCGTAAGTAAACCTTCGGAGCAATACTGTGAAGTAGGTATTACCGTCTTAATTGGAGAGAAAAGGAAATGGAGTCACAGAGTCTTGTCCCTTGCCCCATACTACCCAGAAATGTGGAAATGGGAGTAGAATAAGGTCTGTTTTTTCATTTCCCCACAGCATACCACTTGTGAGTTTATTACAGCAGAATGTAGTAGGATTTATGCTGTCCATTTTGGTAGCTACCAGCCACATGTGACTACTTAAATTTAAAATAATTAAAATGAAACAAAATTTAAAATTCAGTTACTAGTTATATCACCTGCAATTTAAGTGATCAGTGAACACATATGAGAAGTGGCTACTGTACAGGACAGTACAGATGTTGAACATTTCCATCATGGTGGAATGTTCTATTGGATGGTGCTGACTAGGTCCCTGTCATGCTATTGATGCTGAGAGAAAAGTAGAATTTCTACTATCCTGGCTCTCTAGATGCCCTTGCACTGGCGAAGGGTGCTGGAGATCTGAAACCATCTCATCGTGGTGGAGAGCTAGTTCGTTGTTCCCCAAACTGGATAGGTCATCAGAATTACAGGTTCCTGACCCATTAATTCTTGAATGAATCCATAGTGCTCAGAGATGGATTATTAACTCCTGATCTGCTAGTTGCAAACCTTGTTATTGATAAATCAAAGAATCAGAAAAGGCAAACTGACCTCAGGGCACAGTGGACATTACCTATTGCAATTCATTCCTTGCAAAAATTGAAGTCCAGAGCAATCAAGTCACTCTTTCAAAGTCACCCAGTTGGTGGCAGACTCGAGAATAAAATACGAATTTCCAGATTCCCTATGCAGGCTCTTCTCTCAGCCACAGTATTTTGTTGAGCATTTGTCATTTACCAAAGCCTGTCCTAGATGATAATCAGGAAAAGAAGTCAGAGAGCAGTTTCCTCCTCTCTCTACCCATGCCTTTCCTGCTGCATTCATTAAAAATGGAGGGGCCGTTTTCCTAAGGCTATGCCAAAAAGGAGCAGCCTTGTGAGGCTCCCAAGACAGCTGGCCAACAGGATTACAGAGCCTCGCCTTGGATAATGAGACTATGTCTCATACCCTACCTCACGCAACTTGTTCCAGAATATGTGTCTGCTTAAGAACACCTGCCACATCGCCCTTCCTCCATCAGCCACTGTGTGCAGCCCTGATCTCCTTCCCACAGGAGTTCTAAATAAGTCAGCGTTGGGGAGCTAGAGAAACCTCTACAACTTCTTGCCTACGAAGTCATAAAGCAACAGCTGGGTGTGAAAATATAACCCCTTGTCACTTTTCCAAATAGCATAAGACCTGGCCTGAAGGGGCCTGTGCAAGTTCTTGGACATGTTGTAATTCACAGCTGCCGCCTGGAATAACATTTTTCCTCCCTGAGGTTTCGGGTGGCAGAGGGTGGTGATCTTTTCCAAGCGCTGCTTTTCTTCCTCAGGACCCTTCTGTCATAGCAGCGCTGGGCATTTACTCCCTCTCGTCTTAAATGTCTATATGTGACTGGGTCTGAAGTTCAGTGACTTGGGAGGCATAATGTCCTGAAGCCACTTCTTCATTACTCCCAGAAGGAAAGCCGAGATCTCTTAGGCAGAAGGCAGAGTAAGAGCAGAGCTCCTGGTTCGACATTGTTTTGTGCTTGAAAACATCAGCTTGCTGAATTTGGTGCTGCTTCTTTTTTTAGTGGGATAATACAAAAGTCTGAATTTCCCATGCAGGGAAAGAGCATCAACCAAAGGCAGTGCCTATTTGAATTTTTTTTCCCTAGCGTCCATTCTCTTTTGCCACTTCCGATTTGATTTTTCGCTCATAAAGAATAATTACGGGGTAAAATGGATTGTGAGTTTCCTTAACACAAAGCAGAATTGAATAGTTAGCAGCAAAAATCCAACAGCTGCTCATGTTCATTTTTATCCTCAGAATCTGATGAACAGAAACAGGAATGAATGTGTTTTAAGTAAACAGCCCATGTTCAGACGGGACCTTGGTGCTGGGAATGAAATAGAGCCTTGGTCCAGCTGAGCTTTATAATCAGCAAAGCCGCCGCCATCTGTCAGGGCTGGTGTCCTCTCCCTCGGGCTCTGGCTCCCGGGGCCCAGCTGACAGACGGGCATCATTAGCTGGCTTGTGCACTAGGTCACCCCACTGAGACGGGTCACCTTGTGTCTTCGGGGTGGTTTATTCCCCCCTGTTCCCAATTCTGATCCTGAAAAAGGAAAATTGAATTTTAGTCTTAAGATTAAATGATGACAGTATGCAATCTGTCAGCTCCTTGCTGGTCGCCAAGCAGGTTTGCTAAATTAAAAAAGAAGGGGGGAAATATGATCCAGCCTCTTCTTCTTCAGTCCTCTGGGATCAGAAGCAGGGAAACCCTGCCTGCGTCTAGCCCATTTAAATGCAAACACCTCAAAGATGCTTTCAGCCTTTACGGGGCTGTGTGGATTAATGAGCAGGCATGGAGATGTCATTTATTCTGGCTAAAATGTGGTGGAAATGAGAGAAGCTGGTGTGAATGGAGAATCAAAGAAAGAGACTCAACGTGCTGGTGAGTGGTTGCAAAGTCCACGCAGGGAACCACTTAGAGGCATAGAGCGTAAGTGGAAGCTACAAGCAACACTCTGCGCCCCCCACCCTCTAAATTCTTTCAATCAGTCATCTGTTTCAACACCTCAGTCAGTTGTACAGACTTTCTTTCACAGTTTTTTTCCGCCTGCACAGGTTGTTTCCCCTTAATCTACCCAATGATGTGAGGCCTGCACATTTTCCACTTTCTCTAGAGGCGGCTGTCAATCACTGACTCCTCCCCTGAAGGATACCCCTGAACCTGGCTTCTTGACCCTCATGTTGAATGCACTTTTTTTTCCTCTTTCTCATCTTGGTTTCTGAGGGCTTTCTCATGAGTGACAGTGACCTAGTTCTGGTCACTAGGTCTCTAGTGACTCTGGTCACTTTAGACAAGTTCTGGCAAGAATTTTTTATTAGTCAAATCTCAATGTGATCAATATTCTCTTCTGAGATAACTCAATTAATTCTCTTAATAAAGGAACACACGTTTTGGACAGGAATATAATTATGGAATCAGCTGCATTTTAATTGGGATGGAGAAGGAGGATTGTTAGAGCCCAAAGACACATGATAGAGAATCTTCTAGATTTCACTCCTGTAAAGAATTTGTGCCAGTGCTGCCCTTTCATCAGAAAAGTGCTCCACTGTGCACATGGGGGATTATCTCGTTAAAGTGCACAGATTTTAGTTTAAGGTTCTTGAAGCTTTTTAAGTCATGGATATATTTTAGAAATATCAAAATACAATGAGAACATAGCCTTGTCTACTGATTTCTTACATATGTGCTCAGCAATACAGGAGAAAACCCTACCACAAGGCAGATTGAGGCCTCCACACATGTGGTCTTTTGAATCTTCACATCCTGTGCAGCTTCCGGTCAGCTTCCTCTCGGTTCCCTCCCAGTGGTTATTTCAGACCTTCAGCAATGCACTCAAAATCTCCACTCTGCCCTTTCTCCTCTCCACTGAACCAGTTAACCTCACCTGTGACTTTGCTGAAAGTCCCTTCAAAGCCCTATTCTGGCGTCCCCATGCTTGCCCTTGTCCCCTCTTCCTTTCCAGCCCTCAGTGGAAGAGGGGACCTTTCTCGACTCTGGTCACGTCCCAGCCTGCTTCCTTCAGGCCTAGGGCCTCCATTTGTTACTGTCTCTTGTCTCTCTCATTAGTGCTACTTCCTGCTGGTTTCTACCCTTACCTGACTCACACTTCCACCCCTCACCTGTGCCCACTTTAGTGCCTTCTTCCTTCGTTGAAGAAAACGAAGGCTTACACTTGATGTTTAAACTTCCTTAACTCTCAAGTACTTTTGAAACTCTTCACTGTGTTTTTGACTTTCCTGAGATCCTCTGACTAAAGGTCATCATTGACATTGGAGTTTTCAAATGGAAAGTATTAGGGAGGGGGAGTGGTAGAAGGTTGTCACTTGCTTTGATCTTGTGCAGCTTTGGAAACGGCAGCCCGCTGAGATCAACTTGTTCTTCAAATCCCTGTGCTAAATGCAAAGAGGCAGTTCTAGGTTCCAATACCACCTCAGACTACTTTGGCTACACCCCTTTAGGGAAGTTACTTATCATTATTTTAGCTACAAATTATTACAGCTAATAGTAATTAGCTGGACTGAGGAGTGATTCACAATGAGTGATCAGGGGCAGGGCTAATTCTTTCATGTATTCTTTTTTTTTGACTTTTTTTTATTAACATATAATGTATTGCTTGTTTCAGAGGTACAGGTCTGTGATTCATCAGTCTTACACAATTCACAGCGCTCACCATAGCACATACCCTCCCCTTAACTCTTGACCACTTGCAGCCATGTCTCCCTGAGAATGGAAGGGAAATTTCACCGGAGTTCTCCTGACTGCCTGTTTTCTCTGCCCAGGACTTCCTCAAAGCTTCTGCAGTGATGATTTCCTTGTACCTGATTCTGGCTCATCATCAGAATCAGATAACCACAAAATAACGCATCAAATCCACTGATTTTTATTGAGCTATTTCTTGTCCAAGTCTGTATACAGTCAGGGAAACTCACACCAGAATCAATGCAACAGATTTTCCCCAAATCCAACAGACTAAATGCCATTTTTGAAAAGAAAAATCTGAAAATACAAACTTTCTAATGAGATTAATATCTGGCTCTTATTTTTTTTGTATTGAAGGTGTCATGGATCATTTATGGGTCATTTTTTAAAAGTAAAATAAGAAAAGTCATGTGTCGATTCACTGAATAGTTTAAGGGTTGGACTGGAGCTGCAATTCAAAGAGGTTTTGTGAAATATTTGCATTTGTGGTCACCTTTTATATGGGTTTATGAGTTCTCATTTGCTCTTTCAATAATACTGTGTGAAGTAGGAATTTTCTTTCCTATTTTATGAGTGTGTATACTGAGGCTCAAAATATTCAACCAACTTGCCTCAAGTCACCCTGTGGGATGGTGGTGGAAGCAAGATTCAAATCCAACCTTCTGATATTAAGATCCAAGCTATTTCCACTGCCCAGGTTCTCAAGGATCTGAAAATATTTTTAAAAATTTTTTATTTAAATTCAATTTAGTTAACATATTCTGTATTATTAGTTTCAGTGGAGGAATTTAGTGATTCATCAGTTGCATACAACACGCAGTGCTCATTACATCAAGTGCCCTCCTTAATGCCCATCACTCAGTGACCCCATCACCCTACCCCACCCCCTCCAGCGACCCTCAGTTTGTTTCCTAGAGTTAAGAATCTCTTATGATTTGCCTCCCTCTCTATTTTTATCTTCTTTTTCCTTTCCCTCCACTATGTTTACCTGTTTTGTTTCTTAAATTCCACATGAGTGAAATCATATGGTATTTGTCTTTCTCTGACTGACTCATTTTGCTTAGCATAATATCCTCTAGTTCCATCCACGTTGTTACAAATGGCAAGATTTCATTCTTTTTGATGGCTGAGTAGTATTCCATGTGTGTGTGTGTGTGTGTGTGTGTGTGTGTGTGTGTGTACACACACCACATCTTTATCCATTCATCTGTAGATGGACATCTGGGCTCTTTCCATATTTTGCTATTGTGAAAGTATTTTTTCTAAGCTTTTATTTATTTGAGAGAGAGAGAGAGAACATGAGAGAGAGAGAGATATGAGCAGGGGGAGGGGTAGAAGGAGAACATACTCCCCACTTAGCAGGGAGCCAGATTCGGGGCTCGATCCCAGGAACCTGGGATCATGACTTAAGCTGAAGGCAGAGGCTTAACCAACTGAGCCACCCAGTGCCCCACGAAAGTAATTAAGTAAAGATTTTATTTTGGAATAATTTTCAACTTACAGAAAAATTGTAAAGATGGTACAGAGAGTTCCTGTGTACCCTTCACCCATTTTCCCCATTACTGACATCTTTATATTGTGATCATACAATTATCAAAACTAAGAAGTTATCACTCGTACATTACTATCAATGAAGCTCCAGTCCTTATTCAAATTGCATCTGCTTTTTATTAATGACTTTTTCTGTTCCAGGATCCAGTCCAGTCCAGGACACTACATTACATTCAGTCATCATGCTTCCTGTTTCTCCTCTAATTAGTGACAGTTTCTCAGTCATTCCTTGATAGTTTTAAAGAGTACTGGTCAGGCATTTTGTAGATGTTGAAAATAAATTTTTTGATACTCAAAAATGTCACATTTCTACTTACAGCACTTTATTCTATACCTGTTTGATTTTTGTAGGCCTATTTCAAAAGGCAGATTTCCAGGGCTTTTGCTTGGCAATGATTGCATATTTCTTCTTGACATTATTAGGGACCCAGAACTTGTTTCAACACTGTTTTTATCTTGCAAATTGTTGCAGTGCATACCCACAGGTGAATTTAATGCCTAGCCTCATATTCCCAGATAATTGGATCCTTGAGGTCTAAAACGGTAACTAAGCTGAAATCATTGCAGAAAAGATGATGAATATACATGCAAAATTAAGAGGCCGCTTCACAGAGAGAATAGTAGCTAAACTAAATGGATGTAAAATTTTAAGAAAATTTAAGAAAAAACTTTACTATAGCAGAAAACAATTAAGTGAATGTTAGATGTAATAGACCTTGCTGACTTGTCTTAAGAGTTGATCATTCTTTGTCATCAGTTACTTTGGCTTGAGGAATATTTAAGACTAAATTCTGATATTATACTATACTTCATATAGTAACAGCTTATAGAAGAAAATGATAAAGAGGATAGCTCATACTCAGTACCTGGCACACAGTAAGTGCTCAGTAAATGTGAATTTCTTTCCAGAGAACACTTACCTAGTGCTTACTGTGTGACAGGCGCTCTTCTAGTGCTTTACACATATGACTCATTAAATCCTCCCTGCCACCCATTTTACAGTTTAGGAACTGAGATTCAGAGAGGTGGAGTTGCCCAGCGTTTCACAGAGAGTAGGTGTTATGGTTGGGATTTGAACCCAGGCAGGCTGGCTACCATATCCACTCCTTTAACTATGGTTTTCTACCTCTCCTTTGTTATCTATGCAGACCAGTCTGAGAAATGAGCGTTGCCCATGAGTGAATGTTCAAAATGACCGAATTGAAAATACTTTATCCTTTGCTGCGGGAACACTTTCCAGAATACATCGCTTGTCTTCCTTGCACAGGTATCATTTCCTTAGTATCAGACCATTATTAATGTAAACACCAAATCTTGCATTTTGCGCCACTATTTTCTTTTCCCCATACTGATAAAGGGTTGATGAGTTATTTTCCCTGCCATTTTGATTTATCAGTTTCCTTTATCACCGTTGGCTCTCTGTCACTTCTGGCCACGTCCAGCTGCAGGACTCTTAACAGGATCTGTTTTCTCTCTGCAATCACTGGCTTCCAGTTTGCTATGGAAACTGCTATTGCTACATTGAATGTAGAAGTAAAGCTACTGAGGGGTACCCTCAGGCCCTCTCCCAGGAGCTCAGAGCATGGAAGGGCGTGGGATTTGTGACAAGTATTTCCGTTGCTCACATATCTCTTAGATGGCTTCTTTGCTGGTTTCCTTTGCTCTACTCTTCACCATTGAGATCACTTCTGGATAAAGGAACAAATATATCACACATCTTGAACACCGTGTCTTAATAAAATAGATAATAAATTACCACTGGTTACTTCATATCCTCAACCAAATTACTAAATGCTACGCCAGTTGTGGCAAATAAATAAATAAATAAATAAATAAATAAGCAAGCAAGCAAGCAAGGAAGCAGTTTATCTTCTAAATATAATGCAAATGTGATCAATTATATCATTTAAAGCCCCATTGCCTTCATCACTGGATTTGAGGCACAGTGGCTTTTCTTTAGCTTCATAGAGAACTTCTCCCCCAGGGGCAGATGTTCTGACATTCATGGCATTTGGGGGTTCAGGGTGGAGTCTGGATTGTTTCTTAGCAAGTATCTGGTACCCCGTGGGATGCATAGAGGTGGTGATCTCTGATGGATGCCATTTTCCATCCTTACACTTAAATCCTTATCAGTGAGACCAACCGTGTGGTTTCTTTTCTTTTCTCTTCTTTTTTTTTTTTTTTTTTTTTTTTTGTCTCCCCTGACCCTGAAATTCTTCCAAGCATTTTCAGATGGATGGAGTTTTTGCTCTTGGCTCTTTCTAGTGGAAACAGAGGAGTCCTCCGTCTGGGCAGGATTGGGGCCAAATTGAGGAAGGAGCACTTTTCAGCTGTTATTTTGGACCCAGCTGTGTTTGGGAAAGGGTGGCTAGATTCAAACCCAGGTGTTTGTTTTTAACTCCCAAATCTTCCATGGTCTTTGGTCCTGATTCCCTCTGTTACATCCCACGCCATCCACATAGAGGAGGAAGCTCAACCAGGTATCACTAGGGAAACTCCACAGAAGCAAATGGTTTCCATTGTTTAGAATTTTTCCCACATGAGCACTCAGCAGGTGGGCATTCGACAAGCAACTAGGGGGCTCCTAGTTCAGAGTGGGAGACTCTGCAATGGCAGAGACTTGGTTCTCAGGTTGTAAATACCACACTCACAACTCATCATGTATTGATCTCATGCATGGTGACTATTTTATTCTTCCGTAAATGGGACTGAATAGCTCCCCAGGGTCTTAGTTCATCCATAATGAATAATAAATACTCCTATTAATTATGTGGTCTATGAATTTTCAGTCTGAGAGTTCATCAGAGTTATCAGTTAACAAATATTATGTGGAATTAGGAAAGGATTGCCCATTTCAGTTCTTTAAAACTACATACTTTTTATCCTTTAACAATACCTAAAGTCCTCCCAAATATGATAAACACATGTTTAGATTTATTTTCTAACCACAATTTTTTATTAACATATAATGTATTATTTGTTTCAGGGGTACAGGTCTGTGATTCAACAGTCTTACACAATTCACAGTGCTCACCATAGCACATACCCTCCCCAGTGTCCATCACCCAGCCACCCCATCCCCCCCACCCCCCTCCACTCCAGCAACCCTCAGTTTGTTTCCTGAGATTAAGAGTCTCTTATGGTTCGTCTCCCTCTCTGGTTTCATCTTGTTTCATTTTTCTCTCCCTTCCCCTATGGTCCTCTCTTTTTTCTCAAATTCCTCATATCAGTGAGATCATATGATACTTGTCTTTCTCTGATTGACTTAGCATAATACCCTCTAGTTCCATCCACGTCGTTGCAAATGGCAAGATTTCCTTTTTTGATGGCTGCATAATATTCCATTGTGTGTATATGTGTGTGTGTGTGTGTGTGTGTGTATACACACATACATCTTCTTTATCCATTCATCTGTCGATGGACATCTAGGCTCTTTCCATAGTTTGGCTATTGTGGACATTGCTGCTATAAACACGGGGGTGCACATACCCCTTCGGATCACTAGGTTTGTATCTTTGGGGTAAATATCCAGTAGTGCAATTGCTGGGTCGTAGGGTAGCTCTATTTTCAACTGTTTGAGGAACCTCCATACTGTTTTCCAGAGTGGCTGCACCAGCTTGCATTCCCACCAACAGTGTAGGAGGGTTCCCCTTTCTCCACATCCCCGCCAACATCTGTCATTTCCTGACTTGTTAATTTTAGCCCTTCTGACTGGTGTGAGGTGGTATCTCATTGAGGTTTTGATTTGTATTTCCCTGATGCCAGTTGATGTCGAGCACATTTTCATGTGTCTGTTGGCCATTTGGATGTCTTCTTTGCAGAAATGTCTGTTCCTGTCTTGTGCCCATTTCTTGACTCGATTATTTGTCCTTTGTCTAACACATTTAACTAATTTATTTCCAACCCTACCACCATTACTTTGTGAACCGCATGAAGGGCGGTCAATCCTGACACTGAGTTACAGTCAAGGCAGTTTCTTAATGGATGAATTATGAATATTCAAGATGGATTGGGTTATCAGGAGACTTCCCAGCATGACTTTTAAAAGCAATTACAAATTTAACTAGGGCTTTCCAGAAATGGCACTGTGGTCCAACTTTTTACCCATCAACTGTCCCTGGTTTTATGTGTGATAGAACACAGCCATGAAATCGGGACTCTATTTTTGAGGTAGCTATCGAAACACCAGTAATCTCTAAGAATAGCAGTGACCATGTATTAATAACCAATTAAAGCATTAGTCTGTGCTGACTGCCTCCTTTTATTTTGATTTTTTAAAATTTTTTTATTGTTATGTTAATCACCATACATCATTAGTTCTTGATGTAGTGTTCCATGATTCATTGTTTGTGCATAACACCCAGTGCTCCACCCAAAACGTGCCCTCCTTAATACCCATCACCAGGCTAACCCATATGCCCACCCTCCTCCCCTCTAGAACCCTCATTTTGTTTTTCAGAGTGCATCGTCTCTCATGGTTCGTCTCCCACTCCGACTTACTCCCCTTCATTCTTCCCCTCCTGCTATCTTCTTTTTCTTTTTTCTCAACATATCTTGCCTTATTTGTTTCAGAAGTACAGATATGTGATTCAACAGTCTTGCACAATTCACAGCGCTCACAATAGCACATACCCTCCCCAATGTCTATCACCCAGCCGCCCCATCCCTCCCACCCCCCACCACTCAGCAACACTCAGTTTGTTTCCTGAGATTAAGAATTCCTCATATCAGTGAGGTCATATGATACATGTCTTTCTCTGATTGACTTATTTGACTCAGCATAACACCCTCCAGTTCCATCCACGTCGTTGCAAATGGTAAGATCTCATTTCTTTTGATGGCTGCATAATATTCCATTGTGTATATATACCACCTCTTCTTTATCCATTCATCTGTCGATGGACATCTTGGCTCTTTCCACAGTTTGCCTATTGTGGACATTGCTGCTATAAACACTGGGGGGCACGTACCCCTTCGGATCCCTACATTTGTATCTTTGGGGTAAATAAACAGTAGTGCAATTGCTGGATCGTATGGTAGCTCTAATTTCAACTGTTTGAGGAACCTCCATACTGTTTTCCGGAGTGGCTGCACCAGCTTGCATTCCCACCAACAGTGTAGGAGGGTTCCCCTTTCTCCAAATCCCCGCCAACATCTGTCGTTTCCTGACTTGTTAATTTTAGCCATTCTGACAGGTGTGAGGTGGTATCTCATTGAGGATTTGATTTGGATTTCCCTGATGCCGAGCGATGCTGAGCACTTTTTCATGTGTCTGTTGGCCATTTGGATGTCTTCTTTGGAAAAATGTCTGTTCCTGTCTTCTGCCCATTTCTTGATTGGATTATTTGTTCTTTGGGTGTTGAGTTTGATAAGTTCTTTATAGATTTTGGATACTAGCCCTTTATCTGATATGTCGTTTGCAAATATTTTCTCCCATTCTGTCGGTTGTCTTTTGGTTTTGTGGACTGTTTCTTTTGCTGTGCAAAAGATTTTCATCTTGATGAAATCCCAATAGTTCATTTTTGCCCTTGCTTCCCTTGCCTTTGGCGATGTTTCTAGGAAGAAGTTGCTGCGGCTGAGGTCGAAGAGGTTGCTACCTGTGTTCACCTTTAGGATTTTGATGGACTCCTGTCTCACGTTTAGGTCTTTCAACCATTTGGAGTCTATTTCTGTGTGTGGTGTAAGGAAATGGTCCAGTTTCATTCTTCTGCAGGTGGCTGTCCAATTTTCCCAGCACCATTTGTTGAAGAGACTGTCTTTTTTCCATTGGACATTCTTTCCTGCTTTGTCAAAGATGAGTTGACCATAGAGTTGAGGGTCCATTTCTGGGCTCTCGATTCTGTTCCACTGATCTATGTGTCTGTTTTTGTGCCAGTACCATACTGTCTTGATGATGACAGCTTTGTAATAGAGCTGGAAGTCTGGAATTGTGATGCCGCCAGCTTTGCTTTTCTTTTTCAGTATTCCTCTGGCTATTCGGGGTCTTTTCTGGTTCCATACAAATTTTAGGATTATTTGTTCCATTTCTTTGAAAAAAGTGGATGTGTATTTTGATGGGGATTGCATTGAATATGTAGATTGCTCTAGGTAGCATTGACATCTTCACAATGTTTGTTCCTCCAATCCATGAGCATGGAATGTTTTTCCATTTCTTTGTGTCTTCTTCCATTTCTTTCCTGAGTATTTTATAGTTTTCTGAGTACAGATCCTTTGCCTCTTTGGTTAAATTTATTCCTAGGTATCTTATGGTTTGGGTGCAATTGTAAATGGGATCGACTCCTTGATTTGTCTCTCTTCTGTCTTGTTGTTGGTGTATAGGAATGCCACCGATTTCTGTGCATTGATTTTATATCCTGCCACTTTACTGAATTCCTGTATGAGTTCTAGCAGTTTTGGGGTGGAGTCTTTTGGGTTTTCCACATACACTATCATAACATCTGCAAAGAGTGAGAGTTTGACTTCCTCTTTGCCGATTTGGATGCCTTTGATTTCTTTTTGTTGTCTGATTGCTGTGGCTAGGACTTCTAATACTATGTTGAATAGCAGTGGTGAGAGTGGACATCCCTGCCACGTTCCTGACCTTAGGGGAAAAGCTCTCAGCTTTTCCCCATTGAGAATGATATTGGCTGTAGGTTTTTCATAGATGGCTTTTATGATATTGAGGTAGGTACCCTCTATCCCTATACTCTGAAGAGTTTTGACCAAGAAAGGATGCTGTACTTTGTCAAATGCTTTTTCTGCAACTATTGAGAGGATCCTATGATTCTTGTTCTTTCTTTTGTTAACGTATTGTATCACGTTGATTGATTTGCGGATGTTGAACCAGCCTTGCAGCCCAGGGATAAATCCCACTGGGTCATGGTGAATAGTCCTTTTAATGTACTGTTGGATCCTATTGGCTAGTATTTTGGTGAGAATTTTTGCATCCATGTTCATCAAGGATATTGGTCTGTAGTTCTCCTTTTTGTTGCGGTCTTTGTCTGGTTTGGGGATCAAGGTAATGCTGGCCTCATAAAATGAGTTTGGATGTTTTCCTTTCATTTCTATTTTTTGGAACAGTTTCAGGAGAATATGTATTAATTCTTCTTGAAATGTTTGGTAGAATTCCCCTGGGAAGCCATCTGGCCCTGGGCTTTTGTTTGTTGGGAGATTTTTGATGACTGCTTCAATTTCCTTAGTGGTTATAGGTCTGTTCAGGTTTTCTAGTTCTTCCTGGTTCAGTTTTGGTAGTTGATACATCTCTAGGAATGCACCCATTTCTTCCAGGTTATCTAATTTGCTGGCATAGAGTTGCTCATAATATGTTCTTATAATTGTTTGTATTTCTTTGGTGTTGGTTGTGATCTTTCCTCTTTCATTCATGATTTTGTTGATTTGGGTCATTGCTCTTTTCTTTTTGATAAGTCTGGCCAGGGGTTTATCAATCTTGTTCATTCTTTCAAAGGACCAGCTCCTAGTTTCGTGGATCTGTTCTACTGTTCTTTTGGTTTCTAGTTCATTGATTTCTGCTCTGATCTTTATTATTTCTCTTCTCCTGCTGGGTTTAGGCTTTAGTTGCTGTTCTTTCTCCAGCTCCTTTGGGTGTAGGGTTAGGTTGTGTATTTGAGACCTTTCTTGTTTCTTGAGAAAGGCTTGTATGGCTATATACTTTCCTCTCAGGACTGCCTTTGCTGTATCCCAAAGATTTTGAACAGTTGTGTTTTCATTTTCATTGGTTTCCATGAATTTTTTTAATTCTTCTTTAATTTCCTGGTTGACCCATTCATTCTTTAGTAGGATGCTCTTTAGCCTCCATGTATTTGAGTTCTTTCCAACTTTCCTCTTGTGATTGAGTTCTAGTTTCAAAGCATTGTGGTCTGAAAATATGCAGGGAATAATCCCAATCTTTTGGTACCCATTGAGACCTGATTTGAGACCTAGGATGTGATCAATTCTGGAGAATGTTCCATGGGCACTAGAGAAGAATGTGTATTCCGTTGCTTTGGGATGGAATGTTCTGAATATGTCTGTGAAGTCCATTTGGTCCAGTGTTTCATTTAAAGTCTTTATTTCCTTGTTGATCTTTTGCTTAAATGATCTGTCCATTTCAGTCAGGGGGGTGTTAAAGTCCCCCACTATTACTGTATTGTTGTCAATGTGTTTCTTTGCTTTTGTTATTAATTGCCTTATATAATTGGCTGCTCCCACGTTAGGGGCATAGATTTTTACAATTGTTAGATCTTCTTGTTGGATAGACCCTTTAAGTAGGATATAGTGTCCTTCCTCATCTCTTATTACAGTCTTTGTTTTAAAATCTAATTTGTCTGATATAAGGATTGCCACCCCAGCTTTCTTTTGGTGTCCATTAGCATGGTAAATGGTTTTCCACCCCTTCACTTTCAACGTGGGGGTGTCTTTGGGGCTAAAATGAGTCTCTTGCAGACAGCATATCGATGGGTCTTGTTTTTTAACCCAGTCTGATAGCCTGTGTCTTTTGATTGGGGCATTGAGCCCATTTCCATTCAGGGTAACTATTGAAAGATATGAATTTAGTGCCATTGTATTGCCTGTAAGGTGACTGTTACTGTATATTGTCTCTGTTCCTTTCTGATCTGTGCTGCTTTTAGTCCCTCTCTTTGCTTAGAGGACCCCTTTCAATATTTCTTGGAGGGCTGGTTTCGTGTTTGCAAATTCCTTTACTTTTTGTTTGTCCTGGAAGCTTTTTATCTCTCCTTCAATTTTCAATGAGAGCCTAGCTGCATATAGTATTCTTGGCTGCATATTTTTCTTGTTTAGTGCTCTGAAGATATCATGCCAGTCCTTTCTGGCCTGCCAGGTCTCTGTGGATAGGTCTGTTGCCAATCTAATATTTCCACCATTGTAGGTTACATATCTCTTCTCCTGAGCTCCTTTCAGGATTTTCTCTTTGTCTCTGAGACTCATAAGTTTTACTATTAGATGTCGAGGTGTTGACCTATTTTTATTGATTTTGAGAGGCGTTCTCTGTGCCTCCTGGATTTTGATGCCTGTTTCCTTCCCCACATTAGGGAAGTTCTCTGCTATAATTTGCTCCAATATACCTTCTGCCCCTCTCTCTCTTTCTTCTTCTTCTGGGATCCCAATTATTCTAATGTTGTTTCGTCTTCTCGTATCGCTTATCTCTCAAATTCTGCCCTCGTGATCCTGTAGTTGTTTCTCTCTCTTTTTCTCAGCCTCTTTATTTTCCATCATTTGGTCCTCTATATCGCTGATTCTTTCTTCTGCCTCATTTATCCTAGCAGTTAGTGCCCCCATTTTTGGTTGCACTTCATTAATAGCCTCTTTGATTTTGACTTGGTTAGATTTTAGTTCTTTTATATCTCCATAAAGGGTTTCTCTAGTAACTTCCACGCTTTTTTCAAGTCCAGCTAGTATCTTTAAAGTCATGATTCTGAACTCTAGATCCGACATCGTACCAATGTCAGTATTGAGTAGGTCCCTGGCAGACGGTACTACCTCTTGTTCATTTTGCTGAGGTGATTTTTTTCGTCTTGTCTTTTTGTCCAGAGGAGAACAGATGAATGAGAAAATAGAAGCTAACAGGTTAACAACGTCCCCAGCAAATATACTCTATACAAATCAGAAAAGACCTGAAACCAGGGACAAGAAAGCAAAAGAAAGAAGAGAAAAAAAAAAAAAAGAAAAAGAAAAAGATAAAAACAAACAAAAATAGAACAAAACAAACAAAAAAAAAACAGAATATGATCAAATACGATCAGGCTAGTGCATAGATCAATGCCACACACTAGCTTTTGTGCATATTTTGGCCTGTTAGAAGAAAGTGCCTCCTAAAATTTTAAAGGAAGAAAGACTTATATATGGACAAAATAAGGGTTGATACAATGAAGGGATGGAAGATGACTGTAACGATGAAAATTATAAAAGATTTTATAAAAGGAATTGATACGATAAGAAGTTGTTTGAAAAAAGATGGAAGAAGATTTAAAAAAAAAAAAAGGGAGAGAATGTGATCAGGCAGGAGACTAGAACAAAGCCATACACTAGTGATTTAGGGTATATTTTGATCTGTTAGAGAAACTGTATCTCAAAATTTTAAAGAGAGAACAGCTTACATATATATGCCAAAAATAAGGGTAACTACTATGAAGGGATAAAATATGACTGTAAAAATGAAAAATAAAAAATGTTTTTTTAAAAAAAGGGATTGATGTTGGTTGAAAAAGGGAAAAAGAGAAATTAAAAAAACAGTTAAAAAATTAACTTTGAAAAACTAATGAATCATGGTAAAAAAAGCCATGAATTCTATGTGCAGTATTCCCCTAGCGCTGGAGTTCTCCCGTTTTCCTGGATCGGTAAACTTGGTCTTGGCTTGCTGGCTGTTCGTGCTGATCTTCTGGGGGAGGGGCCTGTTGCCGTGGTTCCCAGATGTCTTTGCCGGAGGCGGAATTGCCCCGCCCTTGTCAGTCCGGGCTAAGCAAGCTGCTCCGGTTTGCTCCTGGGAGCTTTTGTTCCCTGCATGCTTTCCGTACAGCTTTGGAGGACGACAGTGAAAATGGCGGCCTCCCACTCTCTGCTCGGAGGAGGGAAGAACTCAGGGCCCCGCTCCTCAGTACGCCCCCAGAGAAAAGCAGTCAGTCACTCCCGTCTCCCGGTCTCTGGCCGCACCCCGTGCTCACCCGGCCTGTGACCGAGCGTTTCTATCTCTGGCACCTGACCCCGTGTGGAGTCTCCAAACCCAGCAGATCCCTGCGGTGCGTTCCCGCGCCGCTCCTCCTGGGGGAGGAGGGGGAGTCTCCCCGGCTCTGCCGCTTGTTGGGTCCCTGCTGGAGGAGCAGTGGCCCAACTGGGCGCGGATAACAGTCTATGGCAACCCCGAGCTGAGAGCCCGCGCCTCGGCTCCGTCTCTGCAGCCGGCTTCCCCGCTCCGATACCTGGGAGCTCTGGCGCACTCAGGCTCCCCTGGTCTTTCTGTGACCCCGAGGGTCCTGAGACCACACTGTCCCACGAGGGTTCCACCCCCCACTTAGCCACTGCAGCGACGTCCCTCAGCGGAGCCGACTTCTAAAAGTTCCGATTTTGTGCTCCGCGGCTCTATCACTTACCAGAAGCGGCCGGCGGAGGCCCCCTTTCCCGCCGTCCATCCTCCCGAATATCGCCTCGGATTCACTTCTCGCACGTCCTACCTTCCAGAAAGTGGTCGCTTCTCTGTTCAGAGAGTTGTTGCTACTCTCCTCTTCGATCTCTTGTTGAGTTCGTAGGTGTTCAGAATGGTTTGATCCCTATTCAGCTGAATTCCTGAGACCAGACGAAATCCAGGTCTCCTACTCCTCCGCCATCTTGCTCCATCCTCTGCTCACTGCCTCCTTATAACTTCTTCCTCAGTCAGCCCAGAGAACAGGGCTGTATTTGAATAACAACAGAAGGGAAAGGTCCTGCTACTATATATATATATATATAGTAGTATATAGTAGCATGTATATATATACTATATATGTATGTGTATATATAAAATTTTTATATATAGTTATAATTATAATGTAATTTTATATAATTTTTCCCAGCAACTGATTCTGGGTAAGAAAATGAGTTTTTCTTTTAAGGCCCCCAGAATAAATAGCTAGCTTTCAAATTTTCCCTTTCATGGTGATACCTGAATAAGGAATATGGCTGGTTTATTACTCATAATATGGTGACTTTCTAAGAGTAATTGGCTGAAAAAAATCTGTTCTCTAGTTAATAAATGAATAAACACTTAATTAAAACATTGCCCTACATTTGTTCTCTTTTACTTTCTCCTCCCATTTTTAGACTTTTTCTTCTCTTAACCTCTCACTAATACCCACTCACTTCTTCTTACCTCTCTTGTGGTACCAAAGGAGACTTACCTCATTATCAAATATTTCACTCTGCTTGTCCTGTATCAGTTGGGTTGTCACTCAAAGGCTTTATCCAGGGTGACAAGCACAGTGCCTGGTTTGACTGTCCCCCTTTGGATGGAAGGAGAGAAACTGTTTTAGTCAGCAGATTACAACTGAGGCCCTAGTAGGGGGCAAGAAGGAAGCAAGAATTTCTCCCTTCATTTGCAACTCTCACGGGCTACACTGGATCATGGTCTTTTCGGCGGGGGGAGGAGGGGAGGAAGGATTTGCTCAATTGATTCCACAACAACCCGGCCAAGGACAATCATTTTTATTTTACGGATGGAACTTGTGAGGCTCGAGAGTCTAAGCAACTTGTACGGAGACACCCAGCTCGTAAGTTGCAGGGTCTGAATTTGAAACCAGGTCTGTGTGAGTCAACACTCAGTTGCTTTCCACCATTCCATGCTGGGTCCCCCATGGTGAGAGTGAGAGTGAATCTGGCTCCTGAAGCTCCCTCACCTGTGCTCTCCTCTCTCAGAGTCTCAGCCATTAAGGGGTAATCGACAAACGAGGAGCCAGATTCAGTGAAACCCTGGACTCCCACCTGCTACTTTCCTCTGGGGAGGCAGAGCACTTGCAAACAGGGCACACTCTGCTAGCTGGAAGGTGTTGACATTCAGATGTGAAGATGACTTTGCTGCCCCCTGCCAATCAGACATTTTTTAAAAAAGATTTATTTATTTTGGTGGGAGGGGGTGGGGCAGAGGGAGAGGGACAGAGAGAAACTTTAGCAGACTCTCCTTTAAGCACCCATCCCCGACGACGTGGGGCTGGATCTCACGACCCTGAGATCACGACCTGAGCCGAAACCAAGAGTCCAATGCTTAACTGACTGCGCCACCCAGGCACCCCAATCAGACAGCTTTAATAAGCATTTTTGGGCAAATAACAGGGTTAATAAATCAGAATTAATCCAGCTGCAGTTTTCAAGCTTGTATGTGAGATGGCTTGAGGATGGTAATAATGACAATAAAACTAAAACCAGCTACCTTTCATTGAGTATAAGCTATGATCCAGGAACTCGTATCATTTCTCATTACTGTGACCACCATTGGAGATACTGTATCTCCATTTTGCAGATGGGAAAACTGAGACTCTGAGGAGTTAACCGCCCAAAGCCAAGCAGCAAGCATGTAGCTGAAAACTAACTAGAAGTCAGGTCTGCGGGCACACAAACCACAGACCAGCCACTGTGTCGCAGCTGCTCCTCTCCTGTGCCTGCCAGGTTGGAAGGAAGCCTGGCAAATTGGCCTTGAGCGTCCACGCTTGGGACCAATCAAATTCCCATCCGTGATTAAATTGAATAATTGAAAATCCTCTGTTTCATTCTTATACTAGGTTTGATTGCAAACTCTGTGGCCCTCACTGTTGCATGTTAATAAGCTTTCAGTGGCTCTGCATTACCCAGAAATTAGACATCCAAATGCTTCTGTTGCAAATGTGAAGGCCTCCACAATCTGACAGCCCCCATTTCCTTTTTATCCCTAACCACCTTCTCACTAAACTTCTGTTTTACTTTCTTTACGAAACACCAGGTGCTTGCCCACTGCCTGAGTTCGGCCCAGTTCTGCCTAGTCTAAAAGCTGCCACTCACCTTCCTATTGAACCCAGCTCAAATTTCACTTCCCAAATCATCTGGAAAATTCGTACTGAAGTACTGACTCTCAACCGTATACTCTAATAGCAATTATTTTCAGGATAGTTCATTTGCCAATTAAGGTGCATGACTTAGAGGCCTATCCACTTCAGGGCCTTGATACACTACTTAAAACTTAGCATGCTTTTTAACTTTTTTATTTCATCCCAACTAGAAAGGAATTCCGTCCTACGCCCCTTCATCTCACCTGTGCAGCACAAAATGTGTGGCCTGGCAGACAGCAGTCACGGAGGGTCTCGGGCACAGGCTCTGTAACAGCAGTACATCAGAGCTCCAGCCGCTCAGGCATGTTTCTATAATAATGTCAGTGCTATGAGCAAAGACAACTGCCTGCTGACCGCGTGGCCTGGATGAGAGTCACAGTTCGGTCCTTGATACGGTGCCAACTTCCATTTAACCTGAAAGGGTGAGAACGGGGCGAAAGGTGAAACGAGACAGGATCTAACCCTGAAGAATGAAAATGAAATTTGACTTGGAAACAAGTCCTCGTTTTCGCACATTTTGATTATTTACAGCACATTTTCCCATCAGTCTCTGTGTGTTTGGGGGTGCAACTCAAAGGATGCGGGGGAAAGATCAACCTTTGGATTAAAAGAATTCCTTTAAACTTTGGTCATTCTGATGAACTGCCTCCCTGAAAACACATCTTACCTTCAGGAGCGGACAGGGGCATCCAGGCGCCATGGGGACACTGTAACTATAAACAAATTGGGCTTGACACTTCCTTGAAGGTTGGTTGGTTTGTTCACCTGCCTGTGAGTCAGCGGTGGAGAAAGTGACTCCAGCGCTCAAGGGTGGCCACCTTATTTGCCTGTGAATCTATGACCCCAAAGTTCTTTTCATCTTGAATAAATTATTGAGGTAGGGAGAACAACAGCAAACTCATCCGGAAAAAGAGGAGGGAAAATATGTCCTTCCCAAAGATTATTTGTACATATCACGTTCCTTCCAGCCTTCTCTTCCAGAAAATGAGAGAATAGGAGCCCTCATGGACAAGAATGCTAATTATAATCATTACCTAAAGTCACAAATCTTTAATGACAAGGGCCAAAGCTGTCAGACATTAACACTATAGCTCCATGTTTCATTTTAGTACAAATTACTTTCCTTTTCCTTTGACAAATGCTTCAATTTTCATCTCAAAGTTGCTCTTAGAATGAACATGTAATTATCTGGTCTTATTTACAGCAACAAAGGTCAGGTTCTTTAGCAGATATTAATAACCACTGTGCTAAGAGCATTCTTCCAGCTCACCCCACATGCTGAGCTTTGCCCTCATTTCAACCTTGTGAAATTTTCATGGTGCCCACCAACTTTTTATGCCGCAAATCCATGCTGATAACCACACTGAGCCAAATTTCCTCTTATTAAACCCAATCATTATGCATTAAAAAGACATCACCTTGTTCCATTAGGGTTAATAGAGTCTGTCTGAGTAATATAGAAACATTTATCTGATTTCTTTGAACCTCCCAAGGCTTGAGAGCCTAAAGAGCATGACAAAGAAGTTACAGTGATTCATGAAGATCATAGTGGTAGTGTCATTTCTGAGGCCAGGTTCAAGCTAGCAAAGTGGAAAACTGTCATAATTCCAAAAAGAAAGTACAGTACGGTACCAAAAAAATTTTGCTCCAACTATTTGGCTATTTTAGATCTAAAGTGGGACCAGGTATTAAATTTTATATCTACCTCTATATTTATAAAGCTATAATAATAGCTAACATCATGTCATATTCCAGACACTGTTTAAAATATTAATTATTAAAAAAATATATTAATTATTTAATATTCATAACAATCCTAGGAGGTAGCTACTACTATTGTCCCCATGTTACAGATGGAAAAACTGGGGTACAGAGTTAAGTAACTGCCCCAGGCTATGCAGCTAATATATGGTGGGAACGGAATTGGAACCCAGGCACTCTGATGAAGATGCTAAGGGTTTTATCACTCTGTGCTTCTGCAAATCTAACCCAGTCCATGACTGCCAGGGTCAAAGCCAGAGACTCTAGCAAGGAGAATATTTTGGCCAAGTTTTACTTCCTTTTGGGTCCAGTGTATGTGTGTAGGAGCAGAGTGTGATTGGTCCAACATTAGGGCAAGGATCTGCACTGCAGCAAGCCTGAGAGGTCTGTTCTGTTCTCACCTTTAGGAAGAAAATTAATTCTCCAAGGAAAGGAAAACAAAAGCCATTATCTATCTATCACCTCACAGTAACTATGTGAAGTAGAATTTATTATAGAATTATCTTTTACAGATGAATAACTCAGAAAAACTAATAAGTTACCTAAGGACCATGTAGTTAGGAAGACACAAAAGAGGGGGTAAAGCTCACTTCACTTTATCACTCTTTGTCCCTAAAGTAGCAGTGCCTAAAATGTTTTAATAAGTATTGCATGAAACAATAACAAAAAAAAAAAAAAGAAAAGGAAGGAAGGAGGAAGAGAGGGAAGTTTCTATGTTCAAAAAAGTTTGGGAAACCTTTGATTAATCAAAGTTATGTAGGCTTTTTACCTGCCGGACTTCTCAGAACCTTTAATACATTAGTGTGCATTGAAAGGATATACTATGAAGAACTTAGGTCACTCTAAAATTCTGTGTGTGTGTGTGCGTGTGTGTGTGTGTGTGTGTGTGTGTGTGTGTGTGTGTGTGTGTGGTAAGACATCTTATGGGAACAAAGTTCTATGAAGTACATTTTGAGAAATGCTACCCTAGTGATTTGAAGACCTTCTAGGCAAAATATGTGATCCAGGAAATGCTTCTGTTTCATTATCATCTTTAGGGCAAAGGCCAGGGCATACAGAATGCAAGATTCAATCTACTTGAGCTTGGATTTTTATTATTAGGACTGGGTCAGAATCATAAAAAGCATTTAGTGCAAGGGTCGCCTAAGCCGAAAGACTACTTTAAGGCAGACAAATATATTAAACTCTGTATTTCATTTGTACCTAACGTTGCACACCTAACATTTCTTCTTTACTGTTGTTAACTATTTGTGTGTATATGTGTGTGTGACTCTATGTTACAAATGCCCAATGAGGTTTTAAACTATTTCATGGCATGAATTATGTCCTGTTTTCCTTTGGAAAACAGGACATATATATTGCTTCTCTGCCCAGAATAAGCATGTGTTATGTTTAATTGCTTAATTTGAGCCAGACATTTCTTAAATTTTTAAAATAAATGATCCAGGGGTGCCTGGGTGGCTCAGTCGTTAAGCGTCTGCCTTCGGCTCAGGTCATGGTCCCAGGGTCCTGGGTTGAGCCCCGCATCGGGCTCCCTGCTCAGCGGGGAGCCTGCTTCTCCCTCTCCTACTCCCTCTGCTTGTGTTCCCTCTCTCTTTGTGTTTCTCTCTGTCAAATAAATAAAATCTTTAAAAATAAATAAATAAAATAAAATAAATGATCCAGTAGAATTATAAAGTTGGATCAATTGATAATCTATTGGGGTTTTCTGATGATCAAATAAGATAATGCATGCAAATGCTTATTATTATTATTCCCATAAAAATGGGAATGTGAATTCACGTTACTTCAAAGTTGTAAGAATTTCTACAACCAACTATAAATCAGAAGTTGGATTTAAAAATTGCCCCGTTCCTTGGCAGCTCTTTGGTCTTCAGGCCCTGTTGGCACTCTCAGCAACAACAAGCAATGGGTCTGATATTTGAAAGCGACTTCTCCATACCAGTTTGAAAACCTCAGTCAGTCTATTCCCATATTTAGCCCCTTGCTAGCCTTTTTGGTCTGCCTCTGACCTTCTACTCTTTTGTTCTCCTTATATGTGTATTTGGTCTTCCCACCTGGATTTCAAGTTCCTGGAATCCCAAAGACCATGAACTACTCTCTTTGTACCTCTCTGTTCCGGTGTAACAGTTTCATCCCCACACTTAGTGGCTTAAGACAATCATTTCATTATGCTTCATGCTCTCTGTGAGTCAAGAATTTGGGGAGGGCTTGGTGGAGCCGCTCTGGCTTAGGGTGTGGCATGTAGCTGTAGTCAGATGGTGGCCAGAGCCGAGATTGTGAAAAGTAGGCACTGGAGCAGCTGGGGGGCTGGCTGGGCAGCTATCAAACTTCATGTCATCTCAAGGCTTCTCACTGTGGTCTTCTCCACCCGAGCTATTTTGGGCTTCCTCGCAGAATGACAACCTTAGGCCAGAAACCGATTCCATGGCTGTTAGAAGTTTCACGAGAGAGAATTCCAGTGAGAAAGGTAGAGGCTGTCTCACCTACTATGACCTAGTTTTGGAAGCTTGATTGTGTTACTTCCACCTTCCTCTGTTGGTCACAAAAGCCCACGCAATTTTGTGGAGGAGGGAATAGAGACCACATTTCCCAACAGGCGTGTTAAAGTCATCTTAAGAAGGGCATGTGGGATGGAAGTTAATTTTGTGGTCAAGCTGGAAAACACATCTCCCACACTATCAGAATTTTTGACATGGTGCTTTGCAAAAGGTGGGTGCTCAGTAAATGTTTGCAAAATTAATAAAATAAAAGCAGTCTGCCTAAAAATGTGTGTAAGTGAAAGACCAACCCAACAAATTTAGTTAAAAAGGCTCTCCTACATACCCCGCCCACTCTGTGAAACAGGTTCTCTTGCAATTTCAAAAACTTTAGGACCTTTCTAACTCTGATCTGCCACGTTAACAACTGTCTCTGTAGGCTGACTCTGGGTAGTATTATTTACATTATTTGTGGAGGAGTCCGCGTCCTTTTCTGCCTGATTTGTTTATAGTAGAAGTTGAGAATAAGCTGATCTCCACATTTCACCCCATGTCCCCAGACATTTTTCATAGTCCTATAGACCATGCTAAAAGAGTTCAAATGTGTTAATTGTAACCCTCATCAACTCTGGACAAAAGGAGAGTCAGATACTTCTGCAGAGATGCAGAAGAGATTTGTTACTCCAGTGCATTCCCCTTTGGGATAGAGATAAGCAAGAGTAGTGTTTGTCCAACTAATGGGAAGATAGCACTCAAAAAGATATCATTAAATAGACAAAACACCGCTACTCAGAAGAGAGTCACAGGATTTTCTACAGTGAAAGGAGTCTTGAAATTCTCAATTAACAGTCTCAATTAAGGAAGAGGAAATGAAGTGATTTGATGTAACTGAATTTGCAAAGCGGTCAGTGCTGCTCTGATGTTGTCTGTAAGCTCTCCTGATGGTGAGCAAAACAACTTAAGGCTAAAAAAATCTTTAAAAAATCAAAGAAGAAAATTTGAATTGTGAAAACTGTGATTCCAATGGTATTTGAAGCCAGCATTTCAAAATGATTCATAAAAGTGAGCATCCTATAAGAAAGGGGCATCAGCTGCGTGAAGAAATTTACCATTTTGCTGTAACACAAATTTGAACCTCATGTGCTGTGAGGCTATAGGTATGAGCAGATGACTTAACTAGAGAGTGAGCCCCATAACCACTAGACACCTGCAACTCAACACATATTTTTTACTGTTATTAGCATTACATATATTTGATTATGTATTTTATAGGGGTAGATAAATCAGCTATGATTGCATTCAGTTGTGAGCAGCAGAAAACCTTTATAATCATGGATTAAATAAAATAATTACTTTTGCTTATGTAACAAGAAGTCTAGAGGCAGGAGCCCAGGGCCAATGCAGTAACATAAGGATTTTATCAGGGAATCTGGTTTCTTCTCTTGACTGTCTCCACTACCCTTTGCAAGTAGATTTTCCCTATGGTCACACAATGGCTGCTGCATTTGCAGTCATTGTAACTGCATTCCAGGTGAGCAAAAAGGAAAAGGGGAGATGATGAAGAACAAAGCAAATGCCATTTAAGTTTATTCCTTTTTTTTTTTTAAAGATTTTATTCATTTATTTGACAGAGAGAGACAAAGCAAGAGAAGAAACACAAGCAGGGGGAGTGGGAAAGGGAGAAGCAGGCTTCCCGCGGAGCAGGGAGCCCGATACGGGGCTCAATCCCAGGACCGCACGATCATGACCTAAGCCGAAGGCAGATGCCCAATAACTGAGCCACCCAGGCACCCCATTCCTTTTTTAATTATGTTTTTCTTAAAAGCCCTACCATAGATTTCATCTTTCATCTTATTGGTCAACACTTTGTTATATAGCCACCAATGTCTGGAGAGTGACCCAAAAAAAGAGATAAAATCAAGGTTTTGTTTTGTTTTGTTTTTCCAGCTGGAAATGTGGCTGCCACCAAAAAATATTGGTACTCAGTAGAAGGTCCCATTCTGGTATGACAGAAGGTTGTGATGATTCAGACCTTTCTTCGATAATCACAGTAACTCTCGGGTGCTCATTGTACTGGTGAGATGTCTGAACTTTGCTGAGTGCCTCCACCAGCATCCTCTCACTCTGTCCTGATGAGACATTCTTGTTGGCGTATACGTAAAAGGCCCCTTTTAGCAATATGTGTTCCCATGTGGTTGAGAGCCAGAACTCACAGAGAGGCAGTTTTCCTTTTGTCTCCCTGATAATTCTAAAAGTAGATTCTGAGTGAGTCCTTCTCACTCTGAGTGAGTGCCTCTATGAGCCCGAGTAATTAACTCTTCATCATTTACAAGGTGCCTAGCTTGTTGGTGCTGCACTAAGAACTATACTGATGTGTAAAAAGAAATAAGAGATGGCCCTTCTGCCGCCCTATTCTGCCCTCGCCTCACCACTCCCGGTGCCCCCATGCCCTCCCTCCACTTCTGCTTCTGCAGCTTTTTCTGCATGGATGACAACCTCCAGGAGAATGTCAGAGGTGTGACACACGGAAAGATAAGGGGGGAGCAGTGGGCAAAGTGTGTGCTCTCTTCTTCAGTCATCACTGAAAATCCCTAAAAATATTGGAGACTTCTCTCTATCCTGAAGTTGTAGCAAGATGGCCACCACCGTTTAATGGAACTGATGCTTTCTCTTTAATGTGCTTGAAAAAGGGAGAGAGGGTAAGAGAGCATCCAGTCCTAAGGGACTTTCCTACATTTACTTCTTTGCGTCTTTTTCCATTCCTTTCACAAGGGAGATAACTGCATGGGAAATTGTGGAATTAAGGAACGTGAATTCTAGATACAGCTTGACACTACCTTACTATGGGTATGAGGTCGGGAAATTTCCACGTGAACTCTCTAGGTCTCTGTATTGGTTAGCTATTGTTGATTAACAAAATTAACCCCAAACTTAGAGGCTTAACACAACCAATACTTATTGTCTTACAGTCTCAGTGGCTCAAGAATGAGGGTGAAGCCCTAACTGGGTAGCTCTGGCTCAAGATCTGTAGTGAGGGTACATTCCGGTTATTGCTCTCACTGAAGGCTTGACTGGGGAGTGATCTGCTTCCAAACTCACTCATGTGGTTGATGGCCGGATTCAGTTCCTTGGGCTGGTGGACTGAGGATCCCAGTGCCCCCACCCCCCTCCCCAGCTTCACGCCCTCAGGTCCTTACCTGGTGGCCCTCTCCATAGGGCAGTTCACAACATGGCAGCTTGCTTCTCCTCAGAGCAAAGGCTCTGGGAAAGACAGCGAGTGAAAGAGAGTGAGCAAGAGAGAAGTCACAGTCTTTCTGTAACCTAATCTTGGAAGTGGTATCCCATTGTTTCTATTGTATTCTATTGTTAGAGGCCAGTCACTAGGTCTAGCTTATACTCAACAGCAGGGAATTTCACAAGAGCATGAATAGCAGGGGCAGGGATCATGGGGGACCATCTTAGAAGTTGCTTCCCTCTGTCTCAATCCCTTTTGTGTAGCGTCCTACAAGCTCTGGAAGCCTGTAATTTCATGATTTTAAGAATACACTTTGAGTCAGCCCCTGGACTGAGTGTTGTGAAATCAGGGACTGTTTCTTTTACCACCACAGGGCCTGGCCCATAATGGACATTCACTTGACAGTTACTTATTGGTCATCTACTATGTGCCATTCCCTGTAGCAGGTGCTAGGAATACAGCAGTGACCACAATCTAACGAACGTTTTCAATATCATGGAACAGCATACCAGTGGGAGAAGGCAGACAATAAACAAACAAATCGATAAATGAGTAAGATACCATCACACAGAGATTATAATGCATCACACTGGAAAAAAGTGTTTGCAATCTGTACTACAAACATCATTTTAATGACCTTACTCTATGAGGAGCTGCATACAAGTCAGTAAGGAAAAGCTGAAACTTTCAGAAAAACTGTTTTCAATAAAAAGTGGAGAGAAAAAACAGGTTCCGTGTTGCTAGTTGTCTAAGATCCAGAGATTAAAACAAAACACAGTTTGTTAATGACTTTTTTCAAATTGCTGTTGTTGTTACTATTTTTAATGATAATAATCAGAGTTGTCAACAATTTGGGAAACTGGGCCCTCTCACAGACTCTTGGAGGAAGTGAATATTGGTTTTATTTTCCTGGAGGGCTTTGTGGCATGATGTATCCAAATCCTAAATGAATGCATAGCTTTTTTGAGTCAGTACAAGGAAAACTAGAGGCTAAAAGTGTGGCTTGTGGTATCAGCCTGAGGGGGTGATGTGGGCGGCGGTGTGGCTTTGTAGGGGGGTGATTTCTGAGCTGCGCAGGAGGTGATAGCACCATCCAGGGGCTGGGTGAGAAGTGTTGCGGGTAAAGGTGAAGAAGTGGTCTCTTCCAGGACAAGGAAGCAGTGTGTATATTAGGGAATGAGCTGAATCAGAAAGGAGTCTGCTCGATTCCCAGACTTCTCTCTTGGGCAGCTGGTGGATGACAGCCATCACGAAGACAGCAACACAGGAAAAATTCCCTAGGGCAATCAGGGGTTTCCAAGTCCTTTTGATTATGGCTCATTTAGGTGAGTATAATACCTGGAGACCCACCTCCCCCACCCGTTAGGCCTTGGTTTTCTCCTTTATTATTATTTTTTGGAAGTCTATTAAAAAAAATGAGTTATTGCCAAAATAGGGCCATGAAAATTTTAGTACTTTTTATATGTTAACATTTCACAAATTAGCACTTTCAGCACATACTTTACCACGCCTGTGGATAACCTCATTTGGACAGAACATCCAAAGTCTAAACCTGAGGTCATTCACAACTGGGAGACCCCAGCCAGTGGCTCTCTGCCTACCCCCTGGTGATCCCGCCACCTCCAGGCCAGGCTCTGCCCTCAAAGACAGGGTTCTTTCATTTCCATTTCACAAAGATGTTCCTCTGATAGAGTTAAGTGCAAAGCAGCAATTTTCCTCTCTGCCCCCTCACTCCCCACCATCACATATTCTGAGAGACTCAGTTGTCAACAGGCAGATGAGGAAATGTAGCTGATGACATCTTTTAAAGGAATAAACTTAGAGGGGCTGCCTGGTGGCTAGAGTCACTTATCTTTACTGTCTTGTCCCTTTGACAGTTTTGTCATCTTTTAGAACACCGCTTACGTTCCTTGAAGCTGTCTAGGAGATGGTCTTGACGATAGTACTTCTGTTCATTGGTTTGCTTATTTTTAATTGATAAAGTCAACTAAGAACTGGAGTTATCTTTGTGGGAAGTTTTAGAATTACTGATTATTTTAATAGTAATGGGAGTATTTGGGTTTTCTAATTATTCTTGTGTTAGTTTTGGTAAGTTGTACTTTTAAAGAAATGTCCATTTGATCTAAATTTTCAACAATATCCTTATTACCTTTTCAACAATATCCTTATTACCTTTTCAACAACTGCAGGTTCTATAGCAATATTTGATATGTCATTCTTGATATCAATTACTTGTACTTTTACCCTTTTCCTTGGATCAATCTTGCCAAAGAACCAACTTCTTGCCTTCTTGTTGTTTCTATGATATATCTATTTTCTATTTATTTAATATACCCTTGTCTTACTTGCTTTGGATTTATTTTGCTGTTCTTTCTTCTGACTACTTGAGAAGGATGGCTAGCCCCTTTCTTGTTGGACTTTGTTTTTTACTCCCAATAAATGCATTTTAGGCCATTTAGTTTTGTGTGTTACTGCTTTAACTGCATTGCACAAGGTTTAGTGGGTACTATTTTGTTATCACTTGTTCAAAATGTTTTTTTATTTTATTATAATTTCTTCTTTGACTCAGAGGCTATTTATAAATACATTTTTAAATCTCCAAATATATGAGGATTTTATGTTTATCTCTTGGTTACTGATTTTTCAGCATAACTGTATTGAGGTCATAGCACTAACTATAATTTCAGTCTTCCAGTGCCAAGTATATAGCCAATTTTGTGTGATGTTCTATGTGTTCTTAAAAAGAAAGTGTCTGGGACACCTGGGTGGCTCAGTCGTTAAGCAGCTGCCTTCGGCTCAGGTCATGATCCCGGGGTGCTGGGATCGAGCCCCACATAGGGCTCCCTGCTCAGCAGGGAGCCTGCTTCTCCCTCTCCCACTCCCTCTGCTTGTGCTCTCTCTCTGTCAAATAAATAAATAAATAAATAAATAAATAAATAAATAAATAAATAAAAGTGTCCTACACAGTTTTGAGACCAGTGTTCTAAATATGTCCGATAAGTTAAGTTTTTGCCAATCACATTTTAGAAATTTCAGTATTTCACCGACTTTGTCTGCTTGTTCTAGATATTTTAGAGAGACTGTGTTTAAAAAAATTCTCACTGTGGTTGTGAATTGGTCTATTTTTTTCTATAGTTGTGTTCATTTTAGACATGTTATATATGTGTACAAATAGAAATCCTCATATCTTGCCAGCGAATTGAACTTCTAATCATTTGAAAGTGACTACCTTTTATTTAGTAGTCTGTTCTTTTTTAATATGGCTGTACCAGCTTTCTTTTAGTTAATGCTTGCATGATAGATCTTTTTTCTTCTGTTACTTTCAGCTTTTCGATATCCTCGTGTTTTAGGTATGTTTCCATGTTTCTTATATGCTGCCTATATTTGTGTACGATGTTATTTGTAATTCATTTTGAGAATCCCTTTCTTTTGACTGGAACATTTAGTCTATTTATGTTTAATGCAGTTATTGGACTTTAAATTATGCAATTGTTAATTTTATCAACTTTATCATTTTTCTTCTGCCCCCACCCCCCAAATAACTTCAAAATGTGCTTTAGTTTAGATTGGTTTGTGGCACATTCTCTGAGTTTCTGCTTGTCTGAAAATAACTTCACCTTCTTTCTGTAGGATATTTTCAAGGGACAGACATTCTGAGTAGGTAACTATGTTCTTGCACAATACTAAAGTTATTTTACTTTTACCAGCTTCAGTGGTTGCTGTTCAGACACCAGCTGTTAGTCCAGTTGTTGCTCCTCTGAAGAGAATCTGTTTTTGTTTCGCTGGCTGTTGTTTAGCTTTGGCTTTGTGCAATTTCACTATCTAGATTTGGGTTTCTTTTTACTTATCCTACTTGGCATTCATTAGACTTCTTCTTGTGAATTGATGTCTTTCTTCAGTTCTGGACAAGTCTAAGTCATTATCCCTAAATTGCCTCTGCCATGTTTCTGTCTTCTCTCTTCTAATTAAAAATATGTTAAAAACACTTTCTCACATGTCCTTTGTCTCTCACTTTCTATTCTACGTTTTCCTTTTTTTTTTTTTTTTGGCACTTCATGGATAATTTCTTTTTACCTATTTCTCTTCAGCTGCTTAATTTGCTTCTGAACCTGTCCACTAAGTTTAAAATTTTTATTGTTTTATTTTTTAATTTTAGAATTGCCTTTCCTGTTTTACCAAAATTTATGGTTTCTGTTCCCCCGAGTTGTATGTCCATCCTTTATCTCCTTGAATATACCAAGCATTGTTTTATAATCTATGTCTGATAATTCCAATATCTGGGCTTCCTGAGTCTGTTTCTGTTTTCTGTTTTTTTGACTGGCTCTTGCTTGTGCTATTTTTTCTACCACTATACCTTCCCATGTATTTGAAAAATTATTCGTAGAAACAATTTTGGGCATCAAGTGGACTAATAGGATAATGTATATCAGTTATACTTAAATAAAAGTATAAATAAATAAAACAAAATAAAATGATTGTTGAGATTCAGGAAGCCTCCCTCCAAACAATTCAGCAACATGATCCACTAATTTGCTGATTGTTGTTTAATGGAGACCAATTGCTGTATTACTGGCAACGTAAAGACTGTGTCTCTTACTCATTAACAATCTTTTAAGATGCCATGTTCTTGGCTTGCTTAATGCCAGTCAGAAATAAATTTCCAGATATAACATTTTAATCCATGATATTCTTTTGCTCTCAGCCAGGAGGATGTAACAGGGAAAGAAAATAGAGCTGAGGGTGAAATACATGTGTATAAAGGCACAGATGTGATACAATAAGGTATATCCCAGTTCTTTTTCCCACTTAATCCTATTTCAAGACAGCCATTTAAACACTTGCTGAGCATAAGAATCAAGAAAGAACCATCTACCATCTAGGTTGCAGCAATGAATAAAGCATGCCAAATCCTAAGGACTCTAAAAGTAAAGTCACCTTCATCAGGCTGGGAACTTTCACAACAATGAAAAATGGGAAAATGAAGGCAGTTTTTGCTTATTTTTTAAAAGATTTTATTTATTGATTTAAGAGAGAGAGAGAGAGTACAAGCAGGGAGAGTGGCAGAGGAAGAGGGAGAAGCAGGTTCCCTGCTGAGCAGGGAGCCCGGATGGACGCAAGGCTCAATCCCAGGTCCCTGAGATCATGACCTGAGCCGAAGGCAGATGCTTAACTGACTAAGCCACCCAGGTGCCCCTGAAGGCGGTTTTTAAAGCCATATCAAAAAGGATGAGGGTGCAGAAGCAAAAGTAGCAGGAAGAAGCGAGATTTCTGAGGGAATAGGACATGCTGAGTTGGCCAACAGCTGAAGATGTAACCTGGGTGTCCCAACACAGAAGGCATTGACAGTGGCTTTTCAGCTCTGTGGCTCTGCAAGACAGAGAACCACATGTCAGGTAACTCAGATGGTTCCGGGGGAACACAAAGAGGGAAATAAAGTGAAGAAAGGCAGAGGAGACCGACAGATCTGAAAAAGGAGAAACAAGCCAAATAAGGTTCTCACCCACATATCCACATAGTAAAGCACTTGAAGTGTTATTAGCATATCACATGCTTTTATTGTGTGGCCATTTTAATACACTTTATTATATAATTAATATAACAGTACAAACAAATAAGTTTTGCTGCAGGAACTTTGGTTTGGGTGTTTCTTGTTTTGAGAGTGTAGCTTCTCTCTAATTGATGCCCTAAGGATATTTGTGTATCTCATTTTTCTTTTTTTTTATTATTATTATGTTATGTTAATCACCATACATTACATCATTAGTTTTGGATGTAGTGTTCCATGATTCACTGTTTGCGTATAACACCCAGTGCTCCACGCAGAACGTGCCCTCTTTAATACCCATCACCGGGCTAACCCATCCCCCCACCCCCTCCCCTCTAGAACCCTCAGTTTGTTTCTCAGAGTCCATCGTCTCTCGTGGTTCGTCTCCCCCTCCGATTTCCCCCCCTTCATTCTTCCCCTCCTGCTATCTTCTTTTTTTCCTAAGAAAGTGATATGACTTCTTTGCCTGGGCTTTTGTATCACTTTAGAGTTTGATCCGGAGTGTAGAGGAACTGCCAAGTGGAATCACCACCACATAACCTTGGAAGGAAAGGATGTCTTTGAGAATAGAATTCACCATGTAACTATCTTTACCCAAAGAAATCCTCTTAAATGTGTATTGTGCAAGAACTTTTCTGGGCTCTGCTTCAAAGTAAATTGGCTTAGATTTTCATGGGGTGCACTGACAAGTGTTTAAGGCTAGACAATAAATCAGAACCTTGGATCACTGGAGGAGCTATCCAGCACAATGAAAACAGCCCCTCCTTCCCCACCCCAGAGTGAGCGTTTTTCCAAACACATGGTGCTCACTGTTAAAAGAGGTCACTTATTGAAACTGGAAGTCGATAATATGAAAACTGACCCATTCCCTTTGGCATTAACTTTTCCACATCCCAACCTGTACAACATTATAAAACACAACCGTACCACAACCAGATGTAATGTTTCTTCCTGTTTGAATTAGTCTACCTTTGTTCTTTGCTTCCATCGCGCAGAAAACCTTTAGGTTCACTAAGACATTGTACCTTGTGTACCCCAAACATTTTCAGGCTCTGCCAGAAAGTGGATACAAATGAGATCATTTTAGTATTTATGAAATAAGTGTCCTGCTCTTGCCCACAGCTGCTGGTATATGCTAATCAACTTCCTCTCTGCCATTTTCCCTCCCACCCATCACCACACATTCTTTGAGTTCCCAGGTTTCTCATATGCTCCCTGAACAAGTTGGCACCTCCGATCCCTATGTGGGATGGTTTTCCTTCCTTCCCCCCCATCCCTCTTGTCCTCTTCCCCTAAAGCCATTTAAGAACTTTTCATTTTTTTACCAATGTTAATGGTGCCTATTGTGACCAGCAATATCCAGGTCAAGGGCACGAGTTCCCACAGGTCCTGAAGTGAACAATCCAAATATTCCAGAGTTGGTTTGCTCATCAGGTATTTCCTGAGAGCCCACTGTTTTCCAGACCCTGTGGCACTAGTTCCAGGCACTATGGCACCCTCCACATATCTTGGCCATACACTGCCATTCAGGCCCCTAAGTGGCACTGCATGGGCCAAGAATTTTGGAAAGGTCTTTACAAAACAACTTTCTTTAATTTTAACTTACCTCTCATTGAGCAGAGATTCAAAACCAGTCCAGTAGCAAAGGCAGAGGAGAAAAGCATTCTACTCAACTGGTCTTATCCCTTTCTTCTCTATCAGGAGCTCTTCTGAGTAATAAGGAAAAACAAACAAACATTTTTCTTACTCTTCCCCTAGAAATAGAAAGTCAATGTGCATTCACTCATGCTGTCAGAGAAGTCATAAAGCCACCAGTTTCATGAATATGAGCTCTCAAGCCTCTTGCTTTAGCTATGACGTTCTGCTATGATATTCTGTTAACATACTTAAATATATTTCTTAGGTTCCCCACTAAATTATCAATAGCTTAAGAACTTGTCGACTTTATACTCTTTCCCACACATTACTTAAAATAGTGTCTTACATATCATTATTTAATTGCATTGATAATGACCTTTCATGTGTAGTCCTAGTAAATTCTAAGGGATAGGACAGCCACATTCACAAAGTCACATTCAAAGGAAACACAAGTCAGTCTGCATAACTCACAAAAAAATTATATCTTCACTATTGGTAAAATATTAGAATTTTGGATCATGCATTCACTGCCCAGAAATTTCCCAGGAGACCTATCTTCCTTCTCATCACAGTTACACAACCATAACAATTATAAAAACCGAACAAGCAAACAAAACAAAACCTCTCCTACTCTCTTTATGTATTTTTTTAAATTTTTTATTATGTTAATCACCATACATTACATCATTAGTTTTTGATGTAGTGTTCCATGATTCATTGTTTGTGCATAACACCCATTGCTCCATGCAGAACATGCCCTCTTTAATACCCATCCCCAGGTTAACCCATCCTCCCAACCCCCTCCCCTCTAGAACCTTCAGTTTGTTTTTCAGAGTCCATCGTCTTTCATGGTTCATCTCCCCCTCCAATTTCCCCCCTTCATTCTTCCCCTCCTGCTATCTTCTTCTTTTTTTTCTTAACATATATTGCATTATTTGTTTCAGAAGTACAGATCTGTGATTCAACAGTCTTGCACAATTCACAGCGCTCACCATAGCACATACCCTCCCCAGTGTCTATCACCCAGCCACCCCATTCCTCTCACCCCGCCCCCACTCTAGCAACCTTCCGTTTGTTTCCTGAGATTAAGAGTTCCTCATATCAGTGAGGTCATATGATACATGTCTTTCTCTGATTGACTTATTTCGCTCAGCATAACACCCTCCAGTTCCATCCATGTCGTTGCAAATGGCAAGATCTCATTCCTTTTGATGGCTGCATAATATTCCATTGTATATATATACCACACCTTCTTTATCCATTCATCTGTCGATGGACATCTTGGCTCTTTCCACAGTTTGGCTTTTGTGGACATTGCGGCTATAAACATTGGGGTGCATGTACCCTTTCGGATCCCTACATTTGTATCTTTGGGGTAGAGAATAGAATTCACCATGTAACTATCTTTGCCCAAAGAAACCCTCTTAAATGTGTATTGTGCAAGAACTTTTCTGGGCTCTGCTCCAAAGGCAAGGGAAGCAAGGTGTCTTTTTCTCTAGCTCCTTCAGGTAGGGTTAGGTTGTGTATTTGAGACCTTTCTTGTTTCTTGAGAAAGGCTTGCATTGCTATATACTTTCCTCTTAGTACTGCCTTTGCTGCATCCCAAAGATTTTGAACAGTTGTGTTTTCATTTTCGTTGGTTTCCATGAATATTTTTAATTCTTCTTTAATTTCCTGGTTGACCCATTCATTCTTTAGTAGGATGCTCTTTAGCTTCCATGTATTTGAGTTCTTTCCGACTTTCCTCTTATGATTGAGTTCTAGTTTCAAAGCATTGTGGTCTGAAAATATGCAGGGAATAATCCCAATCTTTTGGTACCGGTTGAGACCTGATTTGTGACCTAGGATGTGATCTATTCTGCAGAATGTTCCATGGGCACTAGAGAAGAATGTGTATTCCGTTGCTTTGGGATGGAATGTTCTGAATATGTCTGTGAAGTCCATTTGGTCCAGTGTGTCATTTAAAGTCTATTTCCTTGTTGATCTTTTGCTTAGATGATCTGTCCATTTCAGTCAGGGGGGTGTTAAAGTCCCCCACTATTATTGTATTGTTGTCAATGTGTTTCTTTGCTTTTGTTATTAATTGCCTTATATAATTGGCTGCTCCCATGTTCGGGGCATAGATATTTACAATTGTTAGATCTTCTTGTTGGATAGACCCTTTAAGCAGGATATAGTGTCCTATTTCATCTCTTATTACAGTCTTTGGTTTAAAATCTAATTTGTCTGATATAAGGATTGCCACCCCAGCTTTCTTTTGGTGCCCGTTAGCATGGTAAATGGTTTTCCACCCCTTCACTTTCAATGTGGGGGTGTCTTTGGGTCTAAAATGAGTCTCTTGTAGACAGCATATGGATGGGTCTTGTTTTTTAATCCAATCTGATAGCCTGTGTCTTTTGATTGGGGCATTGAGCCCATTTCCATTCAGGGTAACTATCGAAAGATATGAACTTAGTGCCATTGTATTGCCTGCAAGGTGACTGTTACTGTATATTGTCTCTGTTCCTTTCTGGTCTATGTTGCTTTTAGGCTCTCTCTTTGCTTAGAGGACCCCTTTCAATATTTCTTGGAGGGCTGGTTTCGTGTTTGCAAATTCCTTTAGTTTTGTTTGTCCTGGAGGCTTTTTATCTCTCCTTCTATTTTCAATGGCAGCCTAGCTGGATATAGTATTCTTGGCTGCATATTTTTCTGTGTACTGCTCTGAATGTATCATGCCAGTCCTTTCTGGCCTGCCAGGTCTCTGTGGATAGATCAGTTGCCAGTCTAATGTTTCTATCATTGTAGGTTACAGATCTCTTCTCCCGAGCTGCTTTCAGGATTTTCTCTTTGTCTCTGAGACTCCTAAGTTTTACTATTCGATGTCGGGGTGTTGACCTATTTTTATTGATTTTGAGAGGGGTTCTCTGTGCCTCCTGGATTTTGATGCCTGTTTCCTTCCCCACATTAGGGAAGTTCTCTGCTATAATTTGCTCCAATATACCTTCTGCCCCTCTCTCTCTTCTTCTTCTGGGATCCCAATTATTCTAATGTTGTTTCATCTTATGGTATGGCTTCTCTCTAGAATTCTGCCCTCGTGATCCAGTAGTTGTTTATCTCTCTTTTTCTCAGCTTCTTTATTTTCCATCATTTGGTCTTCTATATCAGTGATTCTCTCTTCTGCCTCATTTATCCTCGCAGTTAACACCCCCATTTTTTATTGCACCTCATTAATAGCCTTTTTGATTTTGACTTGGTTAGATTTTAGTTCTTTTATTTCTCCAGAAAGTGTTTCTCTAATAACTTCCACGCTTTTTTCAAGCCCAGCTCGTATCTTTAAAGTCATGATTCTGAACTCTAGGTCCGACATTGTGCTAATGTCTGTATTGAGTAGGTCCCTGGCAGTCAGTACTACCTCTTGTTCTTTTTGTTGAGGTGATTTTTTCCATCTTGTCCAGAGGAGAATAAATGAATGAGAGAACAAAATGCTAACAGGGTAACAACGTGCCCAGGAAATATACTCTAAACAAATCAGCAAAGACCTCAAACTGGGGGAAAAGAAAGGGAAATAAAGAAAAAGGAAAAAGGAAAAAAAAAAAGAAAAAGATAAAAACAAACAAAAACAGAACAAAACAAAACAAAAAAAAACAGAATATGATCAAATATGATCAGGCTGGTGCATAGATCAGTGCCACACACTAGATTTTGGGTGTATTTTGGTCTGTTAGAAGAAAGTGCCTCCCAAAATTTTAAAGAAAGAGAATGTTATATATGTACAAAAATAAGGGTTGATACGATGAAGGGTTGGAATATGACTGTAAAGATGAAAGTTATAAAAAATTTTATAAAAGGAATTGATAAGAAGTTGTTTGAAAAAAGAAAGAAGAGGATTTTTAAAAAAAGGAAAAAAGGAGAGAATGTAATCAGGCAGGAGACTAGAACAAAGCCATACACTAGAGATTTAGGGTATATTTTGATCTATTAGAAGAAACTGTATCTCAAAATTTTAAAGAGAGAACAACTTATATATAATCTGCCAAAAATAAGGGTAACTACTATGAAGGGATAGCATATGACACTAAAAATGAAAAATAAAAATGTTTTTTAAAAAAGGGATTGATAAAATGTTGGTGGAAAAGGGGGAAAAGAAAAATTAAAAAAAAAATTAACCTTGAAAGACTAAAGAATCATGGTAAAAAAAAAAGCCAGAATTCTATGTGCAGTATTCCCCTAGCGCTGGAGTTCTGACATTCCCATTGATTGGTAAACTTGGTCTTGGCTGGCTGTTCTTGCTGATCTTCCGGGAGAGGGGCCTGTTGCCGTGGTTCCCAGATGTCTTTGCCGGAGGCGGAATTGCCCCACCCTTGCCAGGTCTGGGCTAAGTAATCTGCTCGGTTTGCTCTCAGGAGCTTCTGTTCCCTGCAAGCTTTCCGCACAGTGTGGGAGGACGAGAGTGAAAATGGCGGCTTCCCAATCTCCACCCTGGAGGAGCCAAGAACTCGGGGCCCCACTCCTCAGTGCGCCCCCATAGAAAAGCAGTCACTCCCGTCTCCACCGGTCTCCGGCCACACTCCACGCTCCCCCGGCCTGTGACCGAGCATTTCTATCTCTGGCACCCAACTCGGTGTGGAGTCTCCAAACCCAGCAGATCCCTGCCGTGTGCTCGCTCCTCCCAGGGGAGGAAGGGGAGTCTCCCCGGATCTGCTGCTTGTTGGGTCCCTGCTGGAGGAGCAGTGGCCCGACTGTGCCACGGATCACGGTTTATGGCAACCCTGAGTTGAGAGCCCGCTCCTTGGCTCCATCTCTGCAGCCGGCTTCCCCGCTCCGATACCTGGGAGCTCTGCCTCACTCAGGCACCCCTGGTCTTTCTGTGACCCTGAGGGTCCTGAGACCACACTCTCCCAGCGAGGGTTCCACCCCCCGCTTAGCCACTGGAGTGACGTCCCTCAGCGGAGTGGACTTCTACAAGTTCCAATTTTGTGCTCCGCGGCTCTATCACTTGCCAGAAGCGGCCGACGGAGGCCCCCTCCCCCGCCGTCTGTCCTCCCGAATATCGCCTCGGATTCACTTCTCCAAACGTCCTATCTTCCAGAAAGTGGTCGCTTTTCTGTTCAGAATTGTTGCTATTCTTTTCTTCGATCTCCTGTTGAGTTCATAGGTGTTCAGAATGGTTTATTCCCTATCCAGCTGAATTCCTGAGACCAGATGAAATCCGGGTCTCCTATTCCTCCGCCATCTTGCTCCCTCTTTATGTATTTCTTTTTCCATCTAGCCCTTGGGTGCCACACTCCCAACTTGTGATACTCTGCAACTATTTCTCCAGTCTTCCACTGTGGATATATAGTTGAAGTATAATTCAAATTCGAATTTCTCACTTTTGTCACTTTTTAAATGAGAATCATCAACCTGCTGGCGGGGTGGGGGAAGGATAGTGGAAGAGCTGACTTGGAAATAAGTCTATGCTAATGATATAGTAATAATTTTTCCATGTTAAACATATAGCTTCCTTGTTTTTACCTGTTTATTATTTTTAAAACTTAAAAGCAAAGTTGGTACTGAAAAATCTATTTTTAGATGTTAGCAATTTTGTCTAAAGAAGAGAAGTTCTGACACAAAATATGAGTGGCCTGAAAATATTTTTCTGCAGTATTCTGACAAGTCATTTTTGTGATATTTTTGCCTTATTAAGCTCTTGTGAATTCAAGCAGCATCAAATTATCAGAGGGCAACTAAGAACAAATTTCAAACACTACATTCAACTAGTGTTTAGAAAAACAAAATGAAATGAGGAGCAGTCCATCTGGATACCTTTTTGCATACTTGTTCACATCATCCATCCATTTGCTATGACCATCTATTACTGTGTAAAATACTACTGCAAAATTTAATGGTTTAAAACAGCAACCATTTTTATTACCTCTCATGATTTTGTGGGTTGAATGGTCTCTGCTTGGCAGTTCTTTTGCTCCTGGTGATTTAGCTTGTGGCTACTGTCATCTGGGGCCTCAACTGGTTTGCACTGTCCAAGCCTGCTCACACACATGTCTGATGCCTCAACTGGCCAGCCTCAAAGACTGATGCTTTCCATCTATCTTTTCTCTGAGTTGGGATTCTCAGGTAGCTGGGCCTCTCTCTCTCTCTCTACTTCATCTCAGGGTCTCTCATATTCTCCATGTGGCTTCTGCAGCAGAACTTCCATGAAGACTCAGAGCTCCCAAAAGCACAAAAGTAGAAACTTCCAGGTCTTCTTCAGACTTAGGCATGGAACTTTCACATTCTATTGATTAAAGCAATCAATAAACAGGGCCAGCCCAGACTTAACATGGAAGGGAGTGAAAACCTAGAAGACGTGATTCATCAGGAACCATCTTTGGAGCCTAGCTACTTCCAACATGCACAACAATTTGCTGGAAAATTTAATGTCTCTTTTAACAGCTAACATTTTCTTCTGTCTCTATCACCAGTTTAACCTAATCTTTCTTCCAGTTGAAAATTTCCCCAAAGTATCAAACAGTATTGCTTTGGAGTTATTGCACACATTTTTTTTCTGAAATAATTAAAACTTTGTATACTTTTTTATAGAAACACTAATATTCAATATCTTAGATGATTTAGAGGTCTGAAATTAAAGCTTACTAACTAATAATCACTAAGAGTGACGGCCCTGATGAAATAGGATTCTACACCTTTTCTTTGTCAAGGGAAGTGGGTTTTTCCTTCCAATTTTATTGAGAAATCATTGACATACATCACTGTATAAATTTAAGGGGTACAGTGTGATGGTTTGATTTATGTATATTATGAAATGATTACCACAATCAATTCAGTTAACATCCATCTTCTCATATAGATACAATTGTAAAAAATAAAGAAAGAAGAAAAGAGGAAAGGAAAAACATCTTGTTACAAGAACTCATAGGATTGATTCTGTTAACAACTTTCCTATATAATCACACGGCAGGGTTAGCTATAATCACCACACTGTGTGTGACATCCCCAATACTCTTTTATCTTACAACTGGAAGTTTGTACTTTTTGATCTTCCTCTAGTTCTGCACTCCCCACTTCCCAAACTATACATACAGTCTTAAACCTAAAGCATAAAGCAGTTTCCCAAAGAATGTTTCATAACATTTTGGTGCTGTGGGTTATCAATGTTATTGTGTGGGCAAGGAGTTTGGAAGAAATGTTTTGGTTCAATAAAGTCAAGGAGATTTTTTTTTTTAAGCCAAAATTTGTTAGACCCTTAATGTGCAAAGTGGGATTGAATGTGCTTTGTTTCCTTAACTTATTTGAACATGGAACTTTTTGACTTAAAACCACCCCAGGGACTAAAGTTCCACCAAACACTCTCTGGGAAAATGATTTTTAAAGAATCGTGTACTCTGAAGATCATATATATGACTACCCAGTGCTTTTATGTTCCATGATTTGTAAAAATATTTATGAGTGTAAAATAGACCCCTGAAGCATGGTTGTTAATGATAATTATGATCATAGTCAGTGACATTTATTGAGCATTTACTATTTGCTAGATATTGTGCTAAGTACTTTGTATCTGTTTGCTAATGCTCTAAGTGGTTTGCACATATTCTCCCATTTAATCCTACTAATAACTACACAAAATAAATATTATCATGATCTCCATTTTACAGATGAGGAAGCTGAGTCAGGGAGGTACACAGTTCGGAAGTACAACTCTGACTTGAACCTGTTTGTATGACCCCATAGTCTGGGCACTTAACTCCTGTTCTAGCCTGTCTTCTCTTCTGCATATCAAGTCAAGTTTTCAGTTTTGAACGTTAATGGTTCATTTTAGTCTGAGACTGCACAACTCTAGAGAAAACTATTTGTACAAATACCAGTCTTTGTGCTTTTATGTATATTTATTAGGTGATTTATCCTTACAATAACCATAGGATAAAATTATTGAACATTTTGTGAGAAATGAGAAAAAAATTGCTTTGATAGTAAATGTTTTGCCAACATAGGATAAGCATCTCATAAACCACTTCAGATGATTTCTCAGGAACCCACTCAGTTCTGAAGTATAAACTATCATCCTTCATCTTCCTCTACAGAGTTGCTTCCCTGAAACACCCAGACCATTCAAACCGATTTTAGCTTGAAAAAACCCTTCCTCCAACCTATTGAATTATCTACTTGAGTCCTAGGGAAAATTATATAGAATAACATGTTTGGAATCCACACTTGTTAAATTCTATATCCAAGTGATAATGTATCTCTTTCTTCAATAAATGTAAATATAAATTATATATAGATGTGGAAATTAATAGTACAGCTTGAAACTCCAGTTTTTCACACAGTGTCATTTCAATATAGCAAAATGGCAAAAATACCCGTAGAAACATACTTTTGAAGTCATTTCAAGATGGCAGCCTGAGCACAGATTTACAACCCAGGCCTCTGAGAGTCCGCTGAAATAGAAATACAGACACACTAAAAAGGATGAAGCATAACAGCAAAGTACTTTAGATGGGGATGTGGAGAACGGTGGTCATTAGTGAATGAGAAATCTAAACAAATGTCTGGCTGACACGAAGCAGATGGAAGCCTCTAAGGATATGAAACAGCACAGAGTTCCCTACAGAAGCAGTGGCAGGGAGGTGAGGCAGGAGCTCTTCCACCAGCAGCGAAGTTGGGATAAGCTCCAGCTCGGAGCTGGTAGGGATGAGACAGATAGGGAGCTGATAACATGTTCTTTGGGTCTTTCTGTGGAAGCTAAGGTCTATAGAGGAAAAACTGTCTTACGTACCCTTCAATCTCCACCTCTACTCCCAGAGAGGGCAATCATCCCAGAAATAGAACCTAGAGATTTAAAAAAATGGCCTGTGAAGGAAGGTCACCTCGGTTCAAAGTCTGCTTCTGCCCCTGACTGACTGGGTGACTTGAGGCAGGTTGTTTAAGCTCTCTGAGCCTCCATTTCCTTGTGTATGAATGGGGGACAGTTATAGCACCTAACTTAAAGGAGTGTTGTAAGTAGTAAAGGAATTTCTATGAGTGATGTTCTTAAGACAGTGCTGGCGTGTGATCAATTAGCCACCATCTCTATCATCAGCATCATCATCATTACCTCAGAACAAATCTCTTGAATAAGCCAGGAGAACATCTGTGGCTTATGGTTTGGGAATTGGAATCCTAAAGTAAAGCCCTCCTTAATCTGGAGTTTGGTGGACTAGGGCCAGCTGCTAGCTCCTTAGCCACTTATCCGCAAACAGTGCTATCAGTGCGTCCCTCCACCCCAGCTACACAGGGTTTGAGTCCGACTTCCCCCTGAAGGAGAGGGAAAGTATAGCAGGAAACAGACCTACTAATATAATAAAGAATAAAGCAAACCTACTCCAACAACCCAGTCCTTTATTTTAAATATAAGTAGAAAAACCAAGGATCACTAGGCAGAATATACCAGCATCTTTATTTTTATTCATTCATTCATTCATTCACTCATTCATTTTTTAAATTCATGTTTGTCCATTTATTTATAGGAGTCAAAATAATTTATTTTATTTTTATTTTTTCTAGGTCTATTGACATATAACTGACATATGACATAATGTAAGTTTAAGATATACAACATGGTGACCTGGTATACATATATATTATGAAATCATTATCACAATAAGGTTAGTTAACACATTCATCACCTCACATAGGTACAAATAGCAGAAACTTATCCCAGAGGAATTAGAGATAATTCAGGGAGCAGAAGAGAAGTTAAAAACAACAGTAACATACTCCCATTAGAGTTCTCAGAGAGACTTGAGACAATTTTGCACCTACTATATATATGTACTATATATGCACATATATGTGTGTGTGTATATATATATATATATATATATATATATGCCATTAAAAAAAGAAACCAGAGCAACAATAAAAAAAGAGCTCTTTGGTATTAAAAACATAATTTCTAAAAAAAAACAAAACAAAACAGGGCCGCCTGGGTGGCCCAGATGGTTAAGCGTCTGCCTTCGGCTCAGGTCATGACCCCAGGGTCCTGAGATTGAGCCCCGCATTTGGCTCCCTGCTCAGCGGGGAGCCTGCTTCTCCTCTCCCTCTGCCTGCCATTCTGCCTACTTGTGCTCGCTCACTCGCTCTCTCTATCAAATACATAAATAAAATCTTTAAAAAATAAATAAAAATAAATAAAAACAGAAAACATAATTTCTGAAAATTAAAGTAATTTCAAAAGAAAGTGCTAAGGTAAAATCAAGATTTCCCAGGATTTAAAGCATCATGACAACAAGATGGAAGACTAAAAGAGAAACAAACAAAAGCCTTAGAGCACTAATTCATGAGGGTTCCACATAAAACTAATGGATTCTAGAAAAAAGAAGTCAAAATGGATGGTACATGTGTTACCAAGGATGATTATATTGGACAATATGTTCCATGGCTGAGGAAGGACTGAATGATTCAGATTGAAATGATGCGTGAATGCCAAACAGGGGAAATGAAGTCCACACTGCTCACATCATTAGGGAATTTCAGGAGACTAAGGCCTAAGAGAAGATCCTAAAATAAAAACCCATTGAGAATAATTATGTTAACAACAAAGTAGTAATGACAGCCACATCGGAATCAGCAACACTGGATGCTAAAAGACAATGTCACCAGGTACCATCCATTCACTTTCTCTGTAACCGGGAGGGATGCTGATTGTATGGCCTTTGTTTCCCAGCCTCACCAGCCCAGCCACAAAAATAAGATCATAATGGTAATGATACAATTATAATTTTCTTCTAGTTTGGCCCTCTTTTTTTTTTTTTTTTTTTTTGTTTGGCCCTCTTAAGTAAAGACTCTAGCTAGCCTTCAAATCCCTCTTAACTATGTTAGGAATTCCTCAGTGTGACCTGCCAATCAGTCCTGTTGGCTCCAAGGTATTGAAGAAGTGAGTAATCTCTGCCCAATCTGTGGATGGAAAAGCATCACTTGCTACCGGAGAGGAGGATGATGATGAAGTTCCAGATCTTGTGGAGAATTTTGATGAAGCTTCCAAGAATGAAGCAAACTGAATTGAGTCAACTTCTGAAGAAGATAAAACTTGAAGAAGTTACTGGGAGCTGCTATTTTATATTATGACTGCTTTTTTAAAATTTTGTTCATGGATCTGATAAAATCTAGATCTCTAATATTTTTAAGCCCAAGCCCCTTGGATACTGCAGCTCTTTTCAGTTTTTGCTTATACACAATTCATTCTTTGCAGCTAATTAAGCTGAAGAAGTCCGGGAATAAAGTTTGAAACAAGGTTAATAAAGTTCTTTGCCTAGGAAAAAAAAAGCAAAGCAAAGCAAAACAGGGCCTAAGGGAAAATACAAACTCAGCTTAAACCACCACTCCACCATTACAGCTGTGAGACTTCGATAAAGTTCTTCATTGTCTCTGAGCCTTAATGATTTCATGTCTAAAATGGAGATAATACGTACATGGTAGGGTCATTAAATATGGGAAGTGTTTAGCACAATGCCTAGCACGTAGAAGACACAAAGTAGATACTTATGTGGCTCCTTCTGTAATCTGAGTTTGCGATGAGCATGTAGGTGCATTCTTTTTTTTTTTAAGTTTTTATTTAAATTCAGTTAGTTTACATACAGTGTAATACTAGTTTCAAGTGTACAATATAGTGATTCAACACTTCCATACAACACCCGGTGCTCATCACAAGTGCCCTCCTTAATTCCGATCCCCTGTTAACCCATCTCCCACCCCCTTCCCTGAGGGGATAATCATCAGTTTGTTTTCTGTGATTAAGAGTCTGTTTCTTGGTTGCCTCTCTCTTTTTTCCCCTTGCTTTGTTTCTTAAATTTTACATATGAGTGAAATCATATGGTATTTATCTTTCTCTGACTTTTTTCACTTTGCCTTATACTCCTTCAATTCGTCCATGTTGTTGCAAATGGCAAGATTGCATTCTTTTTTATGGCTGAGTAATATTCCATTATACATATGGAGTGTTAATATACCACATCTTCTTTATCCATTCTGGCCTGTGAGGGCACAAACCTACTTCATTTGCTATGTGTAAAACTCTCTGCTTGAGGTCCTTTATCCTAGGGCCGAAACCATCACCTGATTATGTGCCTCACAATCAGTGTACTGAAAGATTCACTCTTAGCAAAGGTTTTTCCCTCAGCAAATGACTGCTCTGTATCTCTTGGATTATAACCAGGGTTAAGTCAATTAATTTTTTTCCTGAAGGAACTAAACACATAATCTTAAATCAAAGTGCTTAATACTCATGTTAATAGCTACCATTTGTAAATTACTCACTAGGTGCCAAGTACTGTGCTAAAATTGATTTAATCTTTACAGTCTTCTGAGAAAGGGATTCTTGTACCCATTTTATAGAACAAATCATTGAGGTTTGGAGAGGTTAAGTAACTTGTCCAAGGTCACAGAGCTAGCACATGGCAGAGCTGGACTCTAAAAAGTGTTGTCTCCATCTGAATCCAAAGCCCATGCTCTCCACCACTATTTTAAAATAATAATAGGATTAACAATGGAACATAATGAGAAACTGAGCTTCTATACTCTTTTGCTTTCCAACAAATTGTATATGAATCCAAGTCACATGTTCCATTAAGCCTTGTGACATAGAGGCAATGGCAATAAAATAGAATTTGTCTTTGTAGAACTGTTAATAAGACCAAGGAAAAGAAAGCCCCATGAGAATTTTCTATTATCTAAATATGTGCAAAATCTTTTGGAGGACATTGAAGGCCAATTATTAAAATCTGGTGTATTGGTTTTATTTAGATCTTCCATGAGTATATTCATGGGGCCTCTCCAGTGTAGTCAAAAGGGACTGTCCCTGGGTACATCTAAGTTAAAAAGTTCAATTTCCTAATTTGAATATTAGGTGCCGATTTAGTTCCCCATTGGTGTTTGCTGTAATTCACTTAGCCAATTCCCTTGGGGCTTCAGTTAGCAAACTTCCTGGAGGTGGGGCGTCCTTTGGAAATTAAAAAATAACAAACAAACCAGAGTCAACAGATAAGTGACACATCACTGTTCAGAAACTTTTATGGCTTTGACAGAGAACAGAATCCAACACCCACATCCTTTCATAGACCCGATTAACAAGGAAATTTCTCCAAGCAGATAGAGCATGAAAATTGCTGCCCCTTGGAATCAGTTGTCTAACCGAGTTTAATATTTTCATTTGCTTTTCCACTGTTATTATTATTACTATTGCCATCTTAACTTAGGCATTATAGCCACAGCATATGCCTCTGGGTACAAGAGGAAAGAAAAATTCAATTTTAGTGTTTGTCTTATTTGTGCTTTACTTGAAGCAATTTGGTTTGCCGCATGGAGTGAATAAAGCTGTCATGTTATTTTTTTTTTTTTTTCAAAAAGAACACAATAACTATAATGGACTATGCATTCATTACTAAGTAGATTAATTTTTTCTTCTTTTGAATGGCGTAAAAAAAGGGGATAATTTCGAATTGCATTGTGTCTGGTGAATCATGATGCACATTTCAAACCTAGGCACACACCAGGTCCCAGCTTTTCTGCCAGTGTTTTCCCAACACACAATCTTTTTTGAAGAATATTACTCAGAATGCAATAAAAACATGTTTTCTGGCCTATATGTAGTAATTTGCTGCAGGAGAATGTAAATTAAAATATAACCTTCGACTCCCAGAAAATACTGTCTCTGTTGAATATTTCACTTTCTTTCTTTTGGGGTAGGGGGGACTTAAATTCTCTCTTCCTTTTTTTCTCTTTTTACATTGTCTCCTTTACATGCTCAGCTAACAGCTAAATGTTGCCAAATCCTTCCTTGTATGTCAGAGATGTTAGCTGGGCTCATACGAGCATTCAGGTGTGCCTGGCCCTGCCCAGAGGCTCTCTGGTGGGCCCTTGGAGCCCTGTTTGCATGATGGGTTGAAGATTTCCCTAGGAAATAGCTCATTACCAGAGAGGAGAGAGTTGAGGGATGTATGTTTGTTTCAAGACAAGAGAAAGGGTCGGAGGAGAGGGTCATATGGGCAAAACGTGATCATTTAGATCACTCATTCCCCATGGAGTCCCCCTGGGAGTGGGGACTATGAATACAAACTTTAAGAGCTGTTTTACCAAAAATATCTTTAGACATTGGGAGCACAAGGAAGCACTTTTGGTAACCTAGGTAACAGATGGTAATAATAATAATTAGCATTTATTGAGCTCTTCCTAATTACTAAACATGGAACACACATCGTCTTAATCACGCGTTAGCATAATAATCAGGTAGCCCTCAGATAAGGCCTTTATTCTCTCCATTTCAGAGATGAGAAAGCTGAGGCTTGGAGGGCATACAAAACTTGGCCTGTGGCCTTGCAGCTAAAAAGTGGCTGATCCAGGATTCTAACTCAGATCTCTCTAATCTTAAAGTCTACTGTCTGGACCACATTGCCAATAACATCTTCCACCAAGTCCAACTGGAGTACACTGGAGCATGGGATGGAAGCTGTGGGCCGAGAGGTTGTTCAGGCCAGCCTATATGTGCCATGGAAGGTGGGAGACTACTGGGCGTTAATGCACACTCAGTGTGGGTATCTGATGCCTTCCTACTCCTATCAGAAGCTTCTTGTTGGCATCTTGACAGTCTCTTAGCTGCTGAGTAAGAGGAGGAAAGCAGCTCCTGGCAGACGTTAGCCTCAATGACCACTTTTGGGAACACACGTGAAATAACTCCTGGGTTTCCCAGAATAATTAGGGGGAGATTCAAAGGCGATTGGAGTTCTGGAAGAGTGAACTGGTGACAAAATAAAATGGATTCTGTTTTGTTACTGTTTGATGACCCTATTTTTAACCGTAGATTAAAAGGTTAGGAATTTTAGGTCCTTGGTTAGGACTAGGGAAATGGGTTATGCAAAGAACCTCCCAAATCAGGATTTGGCTGGTAATGAAACAAGGAACATGGCCTCTGGTTTTTATCTTTGGATGCCCTTACATTCCAGTTTGTGAGTTCTGGGTGAGTGAAAACAACTCTGGAGTGCTGTTTTCTTCCCTCTGAGCTTGTTTAGGAAGAGGACAACTTCTGCCTCTTTCCTCCCCAGCCTCAATTATTATGCAAAAAGTATTGCTGAACATAGGCCCTTTACCAAATGAAAAAGTGCTTGATCACCAGTCATCTTTGTCATATTTGGAACACCTACTCTTCACAAGAGGCACAGCACAAGGGACTGGGGACCCGAAAATGACTAAGCCGGGAATCCTTGCTCTTAGTCAATTCCCCTCTCCTGCAGAGAGACAGACAGGTATATAACTAATCACACACACAACCAAAGAAAACAGAACTAAGTGGAGACAAAGTAGCAAAAGTATAGGAGGCTTTAGGCATTGAGTACCGTTCTTATGAGGGTGGGAGCTTTACCCATCTTCTCTGTCAATCCGGTTTAGGTAAATGTATGTTTTGGGTAGATGCTATTTCACATTATTCTTCCTGGCTTTCCCACTCTGTTCCCTCACGTATTCATCCTTCTTGGGCTCTCTCTACAGTCTCTTCCTCTCTCCCCTTCCAAAGCCCTTCCCAGACACCCACTGAAATTACTGAGCGCCTACTCAGAACCACCTTCACATCAAGCTACTAACGATGCGTTCTTGCCAACCATTACTCTTTAGTCCATCTGTCTTCTTGTCTGCTCAGAAGAGTCCAAAAGTATTTCTAGATCTTTAACAGTCTTTAAGCCACATGGGGAAAATGCATTTAAACTAGTTAATAAGACCATAGGCTAAGGGCAAAGCACTAAGATCGACTTTTATGTACCCAATTACCGCCTTAGATGTCAACTGTGTACCAGGGGGTTCTTAATGAGTTATGTAAGGGAGAGAGTCTTTGAAATGGTTTGGCCTGTCCTCCTTCCTTTATAACCAGGCATCTATCCTACTCTGCTGGAAGGAGCAGCTGAAAACTGCAGAAGAGAGCAACAGCAGTAAGGGAAAACTACGATAGCGGGGACTTGGCTGTGTTGCTCACTGCTCCATTTCTACCACCTAACACACAGTGGTACTAGATAAATATTTGCTGAAAGGGGAGGGAGGGGAGAGATTGAGATAAACATTGGACTTGGATTCTACTAGATGAACTCTGAGATCCCTTCTTACTGAGATTTTAGGACCGAATAACAGTGAGAACTTAAATTTGAAAAACTATGTAAACTCATGATGTTGCATTGTTTCTTATCCCATCTTCTCTGTATTTACAAGTCGTTACACTGGTATGGCCAATATTGAGATCAAGGAAGGGAGACTAGAATCAAGGCAATGGAAAGAATTTCAAAAGGCTATTTATTTTATCCCCAGTTGGCAACTAAATCATCCCATAAAAGGATGTACGGTGACATAATGGAAAGTGTGCAGGCCTTGGAGTCAAACAGAGCTGGGTTTGAATTCCTGTTCTGCTACTCACAGACTGCATGACCTTGGACGACGTAACGTTTTTGAGCCTGGTTCCTCTTTTATAAAATACATACCATAAGAAAATATTTTGAGGGTTTTGCACCTTGCACAGACTGACACATAGAAGGACCTCAAAAATATGTTAGTTCCCTTTCTCCTCAGAAAGCTATATGCACATAATTATTTTTTAAAAGATACATTCTGGGGCACCTGGGTGGCTCAGTTGGTTAAGCGTCTGCCTTCAGCTCAGGTCATGATCCTGGAGTCCTGGGATCGAGCCTCAAGTCGGGCTCTGTGCTTAACGGGGAGCCTGCTTCTCCCTCTCCCTCTGCCCCTTCCCACTCATGCTCTCTCTCTCAAATAAATAAATAAAATCTTTTTAAAAAAAGATACATCTCAGGGCACCTGGGTGGCTCAGTTGTTAAGCGTCTGCCTTCGGCTCAGGTCATGGTCCCAGGGTCCTGGGATCTAGCCCGACATCGGGCTCCCTGCTCCGCGGGAAGCCTGCTTCTCCCTCTCCCACTCCCCCTGCATGTGTTCCCTCTCTCACTGTGTCTCTCTCTGTCAAATAAATAAAATCTTTAAAAATAAATAAATAAATAAAAAGATACGTCTCAATTTCCTTTAGTATATCAACATCTTACAGATGTCCTAGCCTCATAGGTCTACAGATTTTGTAATTGTGCTGACATGAAAGGCCTTTTACTTACTTAAAAAAAAAATGTTGAACTTACTGTTGGTTGGAATATCAGTTGAATAACATCACTACTGCCAAATCCCCATTTGTACAGTAAATTAAAAATCATTGTTGAGTCCTTTGTGAGCCTGTTATAAAACCCAGCCCTTACATTGGCTCATTTGTCAGGGGTTTTTAAAGAAAAGAATTCTTTTAAACACTTAGTATATGACTAGGTTTTAACCTGCTTTAAGACATGACCTTGTTTTCACTCCAGCAAGGGAGACGCTAAAACATTAATAACAATTCTAACTATGGAAGATATAGATCAAAGCTAGAAGAAAAGAAAACATATATTACCTCCTTCTACTAAATGAAGGTTAAGCTCTCTTCAAAGACCTTTAAGTTTAAAATAGTTGTTATACAGCCAATTGATTTGCAAGGTGACTGGAGACAGAGGAAACTTGACCTCTAATAGGAAGGGTTTAAAAATGGAAAGAAGGTTCTGGAGCAAACTTTTCTAGGCCAGGGACTGAGTCTTAATCCTTCATGATTCTTAGGCCTCAGGGGCATGTCTGGCACCAAGTAATGGTTAGAAATCTTAAGCTGAATTGAAGTAACAGTTGTCACCTCCATAAAAACTGTAACAGGAGTACTTTAAATAGAAAGAAAATGTAAAAATTAAAACCTAATAATATTAATATTATACTCATTATTTTAAAAGTGGCCCTACTATTTCCTTAAGATGCATGTTGCCCTTTAAAGCAAAGAACAGTACTTTATTTTTTTTTTATGGTTTTGAAAAAATATTTCAAAGGCCATTAGTTCTGGGTCATAAACTACTATCTTTTCTCTGGATCCAATTGAAAGTACTCAGAAAGGGGGTGCCTGGGTGGCTCAGTCAGTTGAGTGTCACTCTTGGTTTCCACTCAGGTCGTATCTCGGGTTGGTGAGATCGAGCCCCAGGTGGGGCTCCACACTCAGCATGGGGTCTGCTGGAGATTCTCTCCCTTCCTCTCTCTCTCCCTCCCCCCTGCCCCTCCCCCTGCTCATGCACATGCACACACCCTCTCTCTCTAAAATAAATAAATAAAATCTTTTAAAAAAATACTCAGTAAGGAGATTTACATGAAAACTGATTTGTCTATGTGGTATAGATTCATTCCCACCCACTTCTGTCTTCAGTAGACAGGGCCATTCCACCGCATTTACGTCCGGGCTGCCATTTCCTTTCATGGCTGACATTCATCCGTACACATGTAGCAATGCACAGGTGTCCTAAATGTGTGAAGGAAACTTATTTCAGGCATACAATAATCAGAATACGTAAAAGTCTTCTGTCTTGCAACTCAGTAAGAAGGCTAATAACTACCACATGGGGTTGTGGTACAGAGTAAGTAAAATAATGAATGCGTCACTCAGTATATGCGGGGACCATGAGAGTAGGCACCAAATTAATGTTATTAGTGGTTATAGGAACAATAGTAGTAAACAGAATAGATCCATCTATCAGGCAGGCCTGAGTTCAAATCCCAGCTCAGCCATTTTACAGCTATGTAAATTTAAGGCAAGTTGTTAAATCTCTCTGAGCCTCAGCTTTTCCATTTACAAAATCTAGACACTTATGGCACCTATCTCAAAGCATTTTTGAGACGATTGAACTTGATAATCCACTTAAAGAATTTGGCACAATGTATGTTTCTCGGTATGTGCTCAACAAATTATTATTCTTATTAGCATCATTATTATCAATAATAATTAATTAATTTTGTACTTTTCTCTAAGGGAAAATGGTAAGTAAATTAAATATTTAGAAAATGAATCTCAAGTCTTGAAACCAAAGAAATAATTAAATATAGTAATTACAAATGGAGAGAGGGGTTTGTATATTGGTGATGAGTTGGAGCTTTCTTAGAATAGAGATCCTTCCTTTTCCCAAGATCTTGATACATCTTAGAGAGATAGTGGAAATAAATGTAAGAATTTCAAAAATACCTGCTTTTGGTTAGGATATGCTCTCCTTTTCATTTTAAAGATCCCTTATTTATACGAATACTAATTATAATTTATTTTTAAGAATTTTATTTATTTTAATTTTTTATTTTTAAGAATTTTAACTAGATACAAAAAGTTGGAAAAGTTGTTTAAAATGTTAATTAAAATAGACAAAAGCAGAAAATAGAAAAGATTTTAGAGGATATGTATTTACCGCATCATTTTGAAGATGAGGGCACTGAGATGAAGACTTGCCTGGGGTCGTCTAGGGGCGTAGGCGTGGGGCTCAGGCTAGGTTTCATTATTACTCTGCAGACCACTCTGTTACAGCTTGACAAAAATTAAGTCAAGGTGCTGATTAGCCAAGCCTGAGTCTCCATGAGCCAGGGAAATGGAAGTATTTCACTGTAGTCCACGATTGAGTTCTTCAGTGCATGAAAATCCTATCATGTTCTGGTTGGTATGATTCATCTTTGGTGTATAATATGTCATAGCTATGCACTGATTTTGTCAATTTAATGCGAAGAAAACTAATTTAATTAATTATTGAACGAACCAGTGTTTCCTTGTAACCCCATGAAACTTGCCCTAGAACATGCATCTACTTTTCTTCCTTCAACTGTAACTCTTTTGTATGACCAGTGATAAGGCTTGGCTCCACAGCTCTCAAAAGCTCTTAAGGTTTTCCCATCAGATATTTCATCTCTAGAGTGCCCATACATTTTGTGAAATCATTCACATTACTCCTCAGAGATAAAGAACAAATTAATACAGGACATTAATGACATTTTAAGGTCCCAGGCTCCACTTTATTCTAAGTTTGTGAAAGACTACTGTTTAATTACAATCATTCCATTCTCAGAGAGATTTCCCCTTTGTAATAGATAGATGGTTGCAACAGCCTCAGAACACGCATTCCCTCTTAAAACGCAGACCAAAAAAAGCACATCAGTCTTTTTTCCAGAACTTGTGAGAAATATTTCAGTGGTTTCTCAATGGCATTGGTTTGGTCACATGTCTATCTCTAAACCGATCACTGTGGACAGAAGAATGTGTGGCCAAGCTTGGCTCAGACACCATCCCTGGGGTGAGGGCAGGCAACCCCACCAGGGCCATATATAGTGAGAGTGGCAAGTGATGAATCCCCAAGTCACCACTGGAGATGGACTGGATTCTGAGCTAATAAATGTCTGCTATTCAGGGGAAAGTCTCCGAGCCGTGAAATTATAGGATCATAAGACTGGGACCCTTTAGTGAGGAAAGATGGGGCCTAATGGAACTTCGTAAAACTATACACATTCTATACAAATGAACGTCAAATCCTTAATTATTGTAATAAGAATACCACTTTTGAAATTTTGAAAGTGATTTTAGTAGTGAGAGGTGCTACTTTACGTAGTAGGCCACATCTTCATGGGATTCTTTATCACCAAGGGGCTGCACTTCTGAAAAATGTCATTAACTCAAAAAATTCGGTGGAGGGGGGAAAGCCTAAATTAGTAATGTAGAAAGGGAGAAGACACCCCAAATTTCTGTAACTCCTTTTGAAAACTGAGCTAAATGATCCTCTAGAGCAATCTATGTATTCTCCTGAGGCCTGGATAGTCCCCCAACCTTAACAGTCTAGTTCAACTGCATAAGTTCTTGAGTCCCTGAAAAAGTCTAACGGAGGAAGCAAAGCAGAAAGCTGCAACCAGGCTCTAAAGAAAAAGAACATGCATTCCCCTGCTTCATTCGTAGATCCAAAGAGAGAAGACGCAGTTGTAATCTGCATAAGTGAATCGAGAGAGGAAGAAAATAAAACACGTTTTAAAATTGAAAGAAATTTTGCTTGCGACCAAAAACAAACCAAATAAACAAATGATTGAACATTCGAGCTAAACATTTATCTTCAAATTTTTTTGGATATCTAAATTATAACTCACATATAAAATAAATATATTATTAATTATATGGTTACATATATAGAATATTATGTATCATCATACATAGCCTCATAGTTAATCATTGAGTACTCGATGAGCAAGGACATTTTCGCTCTTTTCCTCCTGCCTCCTGAAACAAACGTCTGATAAGTTCCTGCTTCTTACACTGGAGCTTGTTTCATCAGAAAAAGTAGAAATTCTTAAGAATGTAAATGTGTCCTTCGAGCAGCCTTTCATTCCCTTTTCTTTTTTTCCTGGGGTGTCATTGTGCTTTTCTGGTGATTTAGCCACTGAGGAATGATGAAAAGAATTATCGGTTTCAATGACTTGTGGCTTATTGTAGGCACTGGGGACAAAGTTGAAATAAAAGGTCACAATGAGATTTGATTGTTCTTCATGTTCTGTCACAGATAGGAATAAAGGCATGCCTTGGGAAAGAAGCTGTGTAGAAACAGAACCTCTTGCTGTACATTATGCAAAACCACAGATACTGTGCTTTACAGAAAATAAATGTCTTTAGAGATATCATACTTGGTTCCAAATTATGCCAAAATCATTTGAAATAAAATCTTTTAAAAAATGTGAACATTACATTTCTAGAAGTTTGGGATCTATGAACCCAAGATACTTTTTTTTTTTTTAAATGGGTTTGGGGCTCAGAGTGGGCAGTTGCTTAATTTATTCCTTAGCTATGCCCATTGACATGATCAAAGGTGTGACCATATGAGTAAAGTCATATACCTGTTTGCTCACTCACTGAACAACTATTTATAGGACTCATTCTATGTGTCAGAAATAGAACACTGAGCAGGACAAAGACTTTGCCTGGTGGGAAGTCTCCTGGGAACACAGAAAGTAAATAAAGATATTTAAATTGTGAGTGTAGTAAGTGCCACAAAAGGAAAGCATGATGGGAGTGTCCAATGAGGAAGCCAAGGGGTAGGTAGGTGGAGGTGGTCAGTGACAGGATGAGTGGCAAGAAGAGGCAGAGGACACTATATCTCTGAAGTTTCTGAGATGGAAAGGAGCATGAGGTGTTCAGTGAGCTAAAAGGAGATCCACAGGAGGAAGGCAGGCGTGAACAAGGGTTGAAACAGGAGTGGAAAGAGGCAGAGTACATAGAGTCTTGAAGGCATAAGAATCTGAAGCTTTATAAACGATGGAAATTCATGGGAGAGGGTTGTTGTTTTTTTTAAATGCATGCCATTGTCTTATTTTTGTTTTATTTTGAAAGACCCCCTTTTCCACAGTTTAGGGAATCAACCAGAGAGATATAAGCACAGAGACAGGGAGACTTCTTGCGTCTGTTGTTGTGGTCCAGAAAGCAGGTGATAGTGACTCTACCCACCAGGGATGGCAAAGCTGGTGGAGAGAAATAGAAGGATTTGAAAAGTGTTTAGGAGCCAGAATCAATAATAGAATGGGTAAAGTGAGTGAATATGACTCCCATGTTTCTAGACTGGATAGAGGCAGGGAGGGCAGTCCCTGGCATTGGGACCTCCCACAGCAGAGGATGTTTGAGGAGAGACTAATGTCAGTTCTGGAAATGTTTGTGTCATATCCAAGCAGAGACAAGGAGTTGACAGTTAAGTTACTTGGGCCTGGAATAAAGCAGAAAAGTCGAAACTAGATCTCTTTGCAAGTTTTTGTACTTAACACTTTCAGATGCTTCCTAGTTACCAGTCCCATTCTAAGCACTTCATAAACACTAAACTGTTTTCATCTTCCTTACAACCCTCTGAGGCAAGTACAACTGTTAAACCTCTTTTACCAGGACTGTTAAAGTTGCCCAGCTAGGGGGTGTAGAGTCAGGATTCCAACCCAGACCATCTGGCTCTGGGGTCCACACTTCTAACCACGAGGCTGCAGGGCTGAGCCCAGGAATTGGATGGGCAGGTGAGACGGTACAGCACTAAGAGGAGACAAGGGAGCCCCGAGGAGCTCACACTGTTAAAAGGTCAGGAGAGGAGAGTGAATTGGCAAAGGAGACAGGTGACTTGTACAGATCCATTAGACCCATTTGTCCCAACATGCTCTCCCAGCAGGGCCTCACACACTGAAGTCAGCAGAGCCCAGACGACATTCATCTCCATTAGCCTGGACACCCTCAGCACCGGATACAAAGTCTCAGGGATTTATCCTCCTTGAAAACCGAGGACAGAGCTACCGCGCCACTTTCCCGGCTCTGCTCAATTGGTGTTCCTCCAAGGCTGACTCTTTTGCCAATAACTTGACTTGTATTATTTTTAGTGAAATATCATGTAGCAAGCTGCTCCTAAAATATTTCCAGTCTGGAGTGCTGGCAAGAAAAAAAAAATTGAAGAAGAAGAAAGCTGGGAGTGGAGGGCAAGAGTGGGAAAAGAAACAGAATAATGAAAGGTGAAGGGCAGACTGCACCCAAAGACTGTGTCAGAAGGAACACAAGCTTTTAAGTGAGAAGGCTGGAAAGTTATCAACACGTTCTGATTGATCTTAATCTCAGTGAACTGCCACCCACTCCTGCCTGCATCTTTCCTAATTAAGCAATTACCCAGTTCCTCTGTAGTGAGGGTGTTAGTTGGTTTGCACTGGCTGTACAATTTCACAGTGCCTCGGCGCCCGGAAGCCTTGGAAAGTCCTATCTAAGAGCCAGGCTGGGGATTTGAATAAGCACAGGGTGAGTTCAGGCTCTGTGTTAAATGCAGGACTTTAGGAAGTCACTAATCTGTGGTCTCGGTTTCCTCATCTGAGAAATGGGGATGATGATAAAACCTACTTCATAGAGTTCTTATGAAACATTCGATATAGTACGTGGCCTGTAGAATAGTAAATACTCAAGAAGCATTCATTAATCTTATTTTTATTGTTATTAGAAAGGTTGGTGCTCTTTAAATGCTTTTAGCAACATAATATACCATGGTATTTGCAGGAGCACCAATGCACCATATTAATAGTAAGTCATGGTCACAGCCATTAAAGGAGGATTTTGAAACTTAATTTGAGTATTACTAATTGAATTACTCTTAACTACTGTTTGTATCTGGCAGCATTCGGAGAAGCAGAAAGCCTCTGTGTGTGCGGGGCGGGGGGGAGGTGTTGGGGAGAGAGAGAGAGAGAGAGAGAGAGAGCAAGAGCGAGCGTGGTTTGCCACAGAGATCAGACTTTATACAACTGTGGGATCTGGTTCAGCAGTCTCTGTAAGTCCGTTGTCTTCCTGTCTGACACGGGAGCTTGAAGCCCAGGAGCAGGCCAACGGGAAGAGAAGACAGACATAGAATCAGGGGGAACAAGGACAGACGGGAACCCCTAATAGGAACTGGAGCCCGTAAGGATGGATTGAGACCTATACGAGTTCTTGTTATCTCTGACCTTAATTATTTGGCTGTCCTGCAGAAATGGGGACCCTTAGTCAAGGAACTAAACACACAAATGGTCCAGGAGTCAGAGAAGCTACAGACAGCTCTAGAAGAAGGAAAGGAGTTGTAGGCCCATCTGCTACCTCACACCAACAAGGTGAGCTAGCAAATAGACAATAATGTGTGAAAACTACAGAATGATAGTTGCTTCACTTTGCCCTCTAAATGTCCCAATAAAATCTTGTTTGTAGTCCACCCCAAAGGGAAGCACACAGGAAAGGGAATTCTGGGAAATATATTTCAGCCCTGCCAATTGCTGACACATCACAAAACCACCCAATTGTTATTGCCGTGGATATTTACTGAACAGATGTGTGCTCAGCACTGCGCTGACTGCTTTACTTTCCTTATTTCATCTATTTTCACCCCAAACCCCACAAGTCTAGCTATCACAGTTGAGGAAACTGGGGAAAATAATTCTTCTTGAGTAACTTGGCCACAGTCAGATGAGATTTATTTATAAGTGATGAAACATACAGATAAGTGTTGGAGTTGGTGTTTGCATTAACCAGATTTTCTATATCATTAGAATTCCTCTCCAAAACAGCTTAGCTAATGACTATGACAGATAATCATCATGCAGTTCCTATCCTGCTCTTGTTAAAAATAATAAGGCAAGATAGGCCCAAGGCACTGATGTACCTAGTGATAATATAACACTCTTGGAATCCTAATGAAAGTGAAATAATTTTCAGGTACTTTTATACATAAATATTATTCTCTTAAAAATTAAATAGATATCAACACCAAATGGAATTAATCTTTAGGCTCAATTTATTTCATTTCAAAAGCTATAAATTAATTTTAGTTACATTCTAAATGTAAGTCATAGCTAGTATACCATTATCTTGTATGTGGGCATGCAATCTGCATCAATTTGCACTGAATTTAATAAGAATTGAAATGGAAATCCTCATTGTCATTTAGCTAAGAGTAATCAATATCTGTGAAGTTGAGATTCCTGTGGGCAACCATGGGATCCCACCCACACAGGCAAAACCCCAATTTACCAGTTAAAAGCTGGTTATAAAGAAAATATAGGGTAACTGCTGAGTAAGGTACAGATCCTCCTGTAGATACCTATAAACTCTGGACATAGGTTAAAAAAAAAAAAGTAGCTAGCTGAAATCACTAGAGACTGCAGCGAGGCAAACAGATTCTTTTCTTCTTTTTTTTTTTTTAAGATTTATTTATTTTAGAGCAAGAGCAAGAGAGCTGGTGGGAGGAGCAGAGGGAGAGGGAGAGAGAGAATCTCCAGCAGACTCCCCACTGAGTGAGGAGCCCGATGTGGGGGCTTGATGTGGGGCTCGATCTCACGACCTTGAAATCATGACCTGAGCCAAAATCAGAGTCAGATGCTTAACCAACTGAGCCATTCAGGTGCCCCAAGGCAGCCAGATTCTTACAGGAACTCCATGCTCATAGGAATGAAGTAAGTAGAGTGAGTTTCCATGATTGTCCTCAGCCTGGGACCAGGTATAGTCAGTAGGGATTCAATGGCCGTGGGGGCACTGGTGGGAAACTGTAGTCTTGTCCTGGGGACTCAAAAGACTAAATATGAGGAAACTTGTCACCGAAGAAACAGGGGAAGCCATGTAAGGAAAATGGTCGGAGAGGGCCCACCAAATTCTGTCTGCTATTACTCTCAGTCACTCTTGAACTCTTCATGTGCAGAACAGACTCAAAATAGCTCTGCCAAGCCAAAAGGTATAAACTGGATTTAGACCTGCTACTCTGACTTTTCAGTTCCAGTACAAACCAAGAAACTTTCTGGCTAAAACAAAATGAACAATATCTATTGATACTTATTGTAGTGCTAGATAGTTCTAGTAGGTTAGCTCAAGATAGAGAATGACTAGCCATTTCCATATGACAAACTATTGTAGAGCAAACCAAGTGCAAGGAAGATGAAAGAAATGCTCTAAGTTGACCTTGAAACCAAGCTTTGGAAATGTGATCTAAATGTGGAATTCAAATAAATCCTACATCTCATGGGCTCCTCATGTTCTTCCTCTTGCATAAAGTCTTACTTTTCTGATTACTGCGTACAGACTAATACATCACCTCTGAAATCCTTGCTATTTCTTTTTTTTTTTTTAAGATTTATATATTTGAGAGCAAGAGAGCTTGGGGAGGGGCTGAGGGAGAGGGTGAGGGAGAGATTCTCAAGCAGACTCCTTGCCGAGCACAGAGCTGGATGTGGGGTTCGATCTCACGATCCAGAGATCATGACCCGAGCTGAAATTAAGAGTCAGACACTTAACCAACTGAGCCACCCAGGTGCCCCAAATCCTTGTGATTTCTGATCTTTCAAGCAGCATGACTCTGATACTGTCTTATAATAAAATTACTTTCATGTAAGTATCACCTCAAGTTGTGTTGGGGTTAACAGGATATTGTGCCATGATCAATTAACGATGTCTGCCATGGGCAAGTAGACCATGTCATGTATACTCCACATCCCCCTTTTCGAGCCCTCTTAAGTGTTTTACAGATAGTGTCTTACTGAACCCTCACAATAACACTCTGAAGTAGATATTATTTTTTCCACTTTGTGGATGAGAAAACTGAGTTTCTGAGAGGTTGCATAAGTTACTCAGAGTCCCTCCTACCCCACTGTCAGGGAGGGAATTAGGCTTCAACGCCTGAACTTTACCCACCATACCACTATGATTCTCTTTATAACACTACCTCCTACCTACTCAGTCCCTGGCAAGTGCTTAGCATAAGATAGGTTCTTGGTAAACATTTTTATGGACTTAATAAATGGATAACATGTCAACTTGGCACATAGCAGCCTAAAATAAGGAGGTTATTTTTTTAGACAGCTGTGAAGCTGAGGGCAAGTCTGAATCACAATAACAGAATTTTTTAACTGGAAGCCATATTTGAACATAAAATGTTATCACGTCTACGGTGCACAAAGGATTGTGGCCTGATAAACATGTCTTCAAGTGATTAACAGTAGTATCATTTTCAGTAAAAACGAGACAACAGTATTAAAATCCACGTGATAATTAATCTATAATTTTTTCATGGCAGAAATTGTCATCAAATGAAATTTTAACCATATTACTTTGTGCTTAAAATTCTTAATTGGGCTGTCATGCATATCAAAGACCACAGCTGAGCCCTAAGTGTTCTTCATGATCTGATCAATATCTTTATCTTTAGCCTCATCTCTACTTTCGCTCATCCGACTAGCCTCACCTCTGTCATTTCAAGTCACTTAAAGCATTCATATAACATGTAATTTTACATCTTCTCTCTCTTCCTTTTTTTAAAAAGATTTTATTTATTTACTTGACAGAGAGAGCAAGAGAGCACAAGCAGGGGGAGCAGCAGAGGAAGAGGGAGAAGCAGACTCCCTGCTGAGCAAGGAGCCCATTGTGGGACTTGATTCCGGGACCCTGAGATCATGACCTGAGCCGAAGGCAGACGCTTAATCGACTGAGCCACCTGGGCACCCCTTCTCTCTCCTCTTATACATATTCTTTCTCCCTAAATTGTCCATTACTCTTCTTTATTCTTTAATATTAATTTAAAGCGTTACCTCTTTTCGCAACTCTTCTCTGATCTCCGGAACCTACAGTTTCCTTGTTCTTGCTCAGAGTAGAAGCCTGGATTCATCAGAGCATCTTTTTCATTTTAATTGTTGATTGAACTTTCATTCTCTTTGACCTGACCAAAAGCCTTTGAAGACACAGATCACATCTTATTTTATAACTATATCACCCAGGATAGTGTCTGGCAGACAGCAGGAGCTTAATAATTATTTTTTGAATGAATGAATGTCAGTTCTATTCCTAGATGACATATGGGTATAAAGGAGATAGGAAGGAAAAGGTCAACTATTTATCATGGGGATGGGGGGGGAAGGCTGGTTTTTCTAGGAGATACAGTAGCTTATCTCTAAGTTTCTATTAGTCAGTCTGTTAGGGACTGCAGTTAGTATTCACCAAATTTCCCAGTCTTACTTGCAATTTGGTTGGTCACGGGATGAGTTATGGTAAGTGGGATCTATGCAGAAATTATGTAAGCCACTTTTCAGCATGGCTGACAAAAGTTTCCCATGTGTAATCCTTCATTCTCATTGTCTTCCTCCTATCTCCTGTTGGCTGGTGCTGGGGTGACTTTGAAACTTCAATACAGTGAAGTCACAAGATGGAAATGGTCTGGGTCACTGAGTCACTGCTTGGGTGAGAGCTAGTGCAGAGCCATTCAATTAGAAACAGCCACACTGGGAGTTAAATCACTGAGATTTGGCAGTCATCTATTATAGGAGCTTCTGTCATTTATCATGACGAGCAAAGTCAAATATGAATTCTATTTGCACCCATGTTGCTCTTAGACAAAATTCTACAAACATCTGAAAATGGAGCTTCTAAGGCCTTAAGGGAGACTCATTTAATTAAGTAGCACTTATTAAATCTCTCACTGCAATGTGTTCACAAAACAGAAACTGGAAGTTGCAGAGGAAAACATTTCAGAGTCAAGCAGACAGGATGCATACCCAGAGGGGACCTGAGATGTGGTGTGTGTGGTCTCAGAAATATATCTATAGACTAGTTTTGAGCTAGCCCCTGTACCTTACCTTTAGGGCCTGTATATCTAGAGTCTGCAGAAATGCAGCCTGCTTGGCTCTCTTAGTGACAAGCTAGGGTAAAAACGAAGGTAAGACTGTAATTAAATGGATCTTGAGGCTTTTGTGGGCCAGGATAAAGTATGTATGGAAAGGGATGGGGACCCAGAGGGGGGCCTTTCTTCCCATCCGCATGCCCCTTTCCTGATTCTTCCTACTCCCAACTCTGTTTCTCTCCTACAAGTGATGGTGTTTCTGCCACTAAAGTCACGCTCTGACTGTTGTAGAAGCCAAACTGTAACTCTAGAGATGTGGTTGCTGGTAAACAAGAAAGTGGAGCAAACCAGCAGTGAGTGCGCTTATATAAGCAAAACAGCCTAAGACCGTTCAGGTATCATGACCCAAGGGCTGGCTTTCCTGTGACACTGTAGAGGATATTTGATTCAACTCTATTTTCCTTGTGCAGGATCTTAAAATAGAATGTGACAAAACAGGGTAATGCAAAGCTGAATGGATATTGTAGGAACTGAGGAATTACTGGGTCTGATTAGATTCATGGCTTAATACCAACAGAGGCCCAAATAAAGGCGTCATTCAGTGCTCAAGAATTGGTCTCAAAAGGTTAATGCAGAGGACATCTCTTGGAGTGACCTCCCAGTTCTCTGTGATCACATCTATGGGGGGTTTCCAAGAACTGAGGCTGTGTTCTAGGATCCTGCCATCATTGCCACGGGAACTAGACAACTGACCAAACTGGGGCCATGGGAGACTCAGTCCCAGGAATTTGGGGTGTCATACATATCAAAGCATGGGGTACATGGGTCTCAGGCATATTGAAGAGCTCCTTGGAGAAGAAGCTCATGAGCTTAAATGTTGAGATCCTGAAGATGCCTTCATACCTTCTTCTCCTATATTTTTGTTTTTAACTACTCCTTTATATTTTTGTAATTTTCCAATTTCATTCCCCTGAACTCCCTCTTTTTCCTTTCGCTTGTCTCAGTTGATTTCTGTTACTTGCAACGAGGCAATGACTATGGTGAGGCACAGACCAGATTTTTCATGTCTTTTATGGTACTGCAAACTTTATCCAGATCCGTTCCTAACCCATTTAGTTATCCGACCTCTGATAGCATCTCTGTGGTATTGAGTTTTGTCCTCTGCATGAAGTTGGCTTTATTTTTAAATTGTAAAAACCTTTATTTTTCCAGGATGTTGAATATAAATCTAAAACTCCCAAAGTAAAGTTTAAAACAAACAAACAAACAAAAAACCCAAAAAACAAAACATGACTCACAAAAAGGACATTTTAATAGTTAGAAGTTATGGGAAAAGATTTGCCAAGCATCATTTGCTAAATCTCACACATAATGAGAAGGTGCTCAGAAACTATAAAAAAAGGAATCTTGTCCTACATTAGGCACATAGGAGGGAAGGTCGAAGAATAAGATTACCTCAAGCAACATGTTATTTTCTATCTGGATCTTAGAGAGATTTTTACTTTCAAATGTTGAATAGCTATTAAAATCTTAGATGATGGGGAGGAAAACACTGCAGAAAGTCACAAAATGAAACAAAAACAGAAGATGCCTACAGATTGCATTCTTTGAAAATACTTTACACCTACCCACAGCTCTCCGTGTGGCAAGGTCAGCATATTTCTAAACACCCCTGAGGCACACCTATGAGGACTGCATCAAACCGCAAGTAACAAAATGGCACTAAATCAGACCACTTGTTCATTGTTAACCTAGGAATCCAAATTAGAGTTGAGATCGGAAGCCCAGATTTCTACAAACTCTTGGAGACCTCTGTGGGATAAAACAGGCCACACCACCTCTGAAAGGACAGCTTCTTGATATGTTTTCAGTTTCATGAGAAAAGTTTGCATTCCTTCACTTGGTTTTCTGAGTGATTCAGAAATAGATGGCAGAAGTTTTAAGGATTGTTTTTAAAGGCTCCAGAAATCCATCCTTCCTTCCTTCCTTCCTTCCTTCCTTCCTTCCTTCCTTCCTTCCTTCCTTCCTTCCTTCCTTCCTGTCAAATACCAGTCCCTTGACCATACTTAATGGGGAAAAGTAAAAAAAAAGTCATACATAAAATATACATTCAGAGACATGGATGCTGATACGTCAAATAAAAGGATGTGGTCTAGATTTTCAATTAAAACAATTAGACAATAAGCTGAGAATCTATCTGGCCTCAAGAGTTCCCTCAGTTCACAGATATGTCTTCAAACCCCAGACAAACTGATCATTTCTGGTCTGAGTGGCAAAGTCTAGATATATACATCATTACATGCAATGGAGCCCCAAAGCTCTTTGAGTAATCTCAAAAGCTTTTCATTTGGTTTGGAAACAGAGAGGAAGAGATAATTAGTTATCATCTGCTAAATCTCCAATGACAGAGATTGGTCTGACTGGCCTGACATACTCCTGTCTTAATTCTTTTGAAAGCAGAGGAAAGACGGCACTGTGCTGTGGAACATTCCTTCTTGAGTACTCTAAGCAGAGATCAAAGCCTGTCTTCCCTCTGGAGACCCAGCAACATGTTTTCCTCCATAGAGGATTTGGAGCAAGGTGAGTTGTGTCTGACTCATCTACATGTAGCTGTGCTGGCCCTGACTCTCCTAGGACTCCTAACTTCCTTCATAGTGACAGATAAGGTCTAAATCACAACGGCCCCATTCCCCACCTGCTTAGTCATGGGAAGTCCAAACTTTCCAGTGAATCCTGGCAATCTCCAGGGGCTGCTTCTGTGTTCTAAGAATTCAGTTTGGTTTGTATTTGCCATTCATTGACTTTGGGCCACCGAGTTCTTTTCTCTTTATAGGGCCTCATCTCTTCCTGCTGGTGGGTTCCATGGTCTCTCCTCCCAATATTCTATTACAGATTGCTTGACAAAAACAAAAACAAAGATCTTCCCAAGGATAATCAATAATTTGGAGTACATTTAAAGACAGTCCAAATCCAGGTGGAGAAGAGAGATGTCTACATACAATAACAAATGAGCCAATATTTAGAGTGCTTCTTATGAGCCAAGCTCTATGTGATTTAACTTACTTCTTGCTACCACTTTATGAATCGTGGACTCTTATTAACACACATCTATAGATGAACAAACTGAGGCATAGAGAAGGTTAAAAAATATTTTGTTGAAGTCACGTTTAGTAAGAGGCAGAGCTGGGATTTGAGTCCAGGACATCTGGCTGAGAAAGCTAGGCTCTTCACCATGATACTGTATATCCCCTCTACCTCCTAATGAAGTAAACATCATCTGCAAAGATGCACCTTTATCCATTGTTAAAATAACATGCTGCATTATCTTTTCAAAACTTTTGCCTTATTGGAGCTCGAATTTCTCCATTCCAGGGTGTTTACTCTCCACTTGCAGAACTAACAGAAAACCACAGGGATGATCTGCCCCAAAGATAAAGTCTCCAGCTCTTTGTGAAATGTAAATTATTCTGCTCAGAATCCTTGCTCTTGTCAGTTATATTGTTTTTTTAGCTTCTGTCCTCTCCAACTAAAGAAGGTCAAAGACTTCTCCCTGCACACAAGAAAGCTCCTGTGTCATGAGGCAGCTGTCCCAGAATTCCAGTGGACTTGGTTTCAAGTTTTTAAATCCCTTCTTGACCACCCTTCTTTGGTGGAGAATGCTCAAGGTCAGTGTACGCAGCCACTAAGATAAATGCTTTCTCTGACTTGATGGTCCCTATCTTCTGGTTTGTCCCTACCTCTTTGAACTCCTATTGGTTTTACCTTCTGTCCCAGGAGTCCATTCTTGGTCTGCCTCTCTTCCCATTCTGACCATTCCCATCCTTCCAGATGGAAACAGGATGCCAATGTTTCCCAAGCCCAGGTCTTGAGTTATACCTCTTCCCCAAATTCCTCTTGTATATACTAATTTGCCTTTAGGATATCTCTACTTAGATGCCCCATGGTCACCTCGAATATAGCACAACCACCACCTCAGGTCATTGCACTAGATCTTTCTCTGCCCAGAGTGATCTTCTACTAGAAAGCTCAGGCTCTTTCCCTCACAGCCTTCCTTGACCATCCTCTTTAAAATAGTAGCATCCCACCTCCCACACTCTCTCGTCTGTGTCTGTCCCTCTCCACTAGAATGTAAGTTCTATCAGAGCATTGCCTTTTATCTGCTCTGTTCAGTATTGGAACAGTGCTTGGCATATTGTGGTCACTTGATACATGTTAGAAGAAAGAAGGGAAGGAAGGAAGGAGGGAGAAAAGGAAGGAAGGAAGGACAAATAATGGATAAACATTCTCCTTGTTCCCATCAAAGGTCCTCCCAGCCCCAGCCACTCTGTTTCCAATGTAGCAATCTAAAACGCACATCTCGTCATATAGGTCATCATTTTAAAGAAATCCTTCAAATCCCTCCTATACCCACAAATATTTAGCTTGGTACTGGTTTTATATTCTACCATTTGCCATCCTCACCAGCCTTATTTCTGACCACTCCCATAAGCATCCCATGCTCTACCCAGCATTTTCCAAATAGATGTGCCATGAACAAATGGTCCTGTGGACGGTGAAATCTGGACAGCTCATCACACTGTTGAAAGATAAACTGAGGCATGTTAAATTTTTTAGAAGTTTATTCGAGCAAAAATCAATTTGAATTGGACAGTGCCAAATCAGAAATAGTTAGGAGTGCTCTACCAATGGGAACCAGGGACGAGGTTTTTATAAAGAAGATATGGAAGCAAAGCAAGGAAATTATTTGATTGGCTTACATTATTTGGGAAAGCCTAGGTGGTTGTTTGTGGTTGGTTGTTCTTCTTACCCTAGAGGCATTTATAGGAATTGCCTGAGGCGTAGGTTTTGGATAGGTAGGCTACTAAGGCATCAAACCACAGGCTACCAGACTCCCTGTTTGAGTCCTCTAACAGGACTGTATCTTTGTGGTAAAGAGTCACAAAGCACACTGGCATATTAAGAAAATCATGTCATTAATAAACCAGATCAAGCATACATTTAAAAAGGAAAGCTGCTTAGGAAACTAAAGTTTGTTCAGTCCAGGCTTCTCAAACTTTTTTTCCAAGGAACAACTATGAACACAGGTCTCACGGACCACAGTTTGGGAAACACTGCTCTATAAGACCCCTTACAGTTTCCTGTGCAGCCTGGGCTCCCTCATCCTCCCGTGCTTTACTTTTATACTTCCTGTGTCTAGAAGGCCCATCCCTCTTCCGATTGCTTCAAGAATTTCTATAACCCCATCCTATAAAGCTTAATGCAGGTTTACTTCCTCTGAAAAGTCCCCTCAGGGAGAATTCATCACCCTCTCCTTGTGCTCTCCAGCCGGATCTGTGACTTCCCTCTGTCATAGCACTCACCTTGTTTATTGTTCCTGCTTATTTTCTGGATTCTCCACTAGGCTGTGATCACCAGGGGCCTGGGGGTCCTTCAACCCCATACCCTCCGTCACTATTCTGGTGCAAAGGACACTGTAAGTGTGATAAAGGAAGAGTCTCTTTCGGGGACGTTACATGGAAATTTATGTCCACGGTATCAGATGTGAGGAGTGGGGTAGATGATGAGGAATGTGCAAAGAAATATTGACTCTGAATCAGTTTTTAGAGCGTTTTACCTCCTTCTGTGGGAAGGCATACAGGAAAGAAAAGATATCACCCACTGGGAGGTGGTCTGGTCTGGACCAAACACCCACTGACTAAAAGGCATTCAGCACTCTGAAAGTGACTTAATGGGTCTCAAATTCCTAGAATCAATAATTTTCATTGTTGCCACTGCCTGCCTCTGCAAATGGGAAATAAACAGCCCATCTCCAGTGTACTTAAAACATAGATGCCTCCCAAACCACATGTTTGCCCTGGAAACCTGTCACAGTCATGCCAGCTGCTTGTTTTTACTTTCCAGATTCCATCCACAGACAGGGTGGCTTTTTTGTTCTAGAAAAAAAAAAAAAAGCCTAAGGACACAAGCAAAAAATAAACGTGATCCTTTCCAATTTAATAATGAAAATTGTGACATTTACTTGCAAGTTCATATAAAATGAGAAGACAAGGAGTTTGCGTCATTCAGCATCATAGCATCCAGCATCTGTTCCAGTGCATGGAACATAGCAAGTGCTCACAAATGTGTGATAAATTAGTATCTGTAAAATGTGTCAGATGAGAAGATTTCAACAGATGCCTTCTGTAAAGCAAGGATATAAACCAGTAACCTTGCAAGGTTGTCTAAATGAGAACTAGTCCTGGCTCCCAGTCAACAAAGACTGAGTTAGGTCAGTGCTTCCAGCTTTGTGAGTGTGCTGTTGGACTATCAGGACCAAGTGAGGGGTGGAAGCCACGTGGAGGGAGGTGGAGATCACTGACGGAAGTGTCTTGCCATTCATCTGATTGGTAAACCAGCTTACTGAGCTACCAGCCTGAGAGAGCTCTGTTTCCATGCACGGTGATTAGCTGTGCTCCCTGCTTCTTTTAGCCACGCCTATTCTAGGGTCCTCTGTCAGGTGCACATAAAGAGTAATGATTTCTAGGTCTTCCAAAGCCACTTAGTAACTACGTTGTCTAAAGAACTAGGTGGGAGACAGTGATCTCTCACCAGTTGGTTTCTTTTGAAAATTTTAAATCAATTTCAAATGACTGGGGCTGACTCTGCTCTTATCTTCTTGGTGTTGCCCAGGAAACAATCCTGTCCTGTAATGGCACCCAGATCAGTTTTCTGCTCTTCTCTCCCCTGTTCTGCGTTCAGAAAGGCTCACTCCTGTGACTGCATCACCAGGGCTGCTCTGCCCTCTGACTGGCAGTTTTGTTTAGCTCCTGAGAGGCCCCAGCGGGACATCAAAACATAGGAGAGGGAAGCAGTCATGCATCTCTTCCTGACCCTCCCAGCAGGGGGCCGTGATTCTGGCAGTGGTCCCAGGCTGCTATGAACGCAACTCTTTCCACAGCTCCAGTCCCCCTTTCCTTCCTTCTTTTGGCCGATGGGTGGTAGTGGAATCCCATAGTCAGTTGTCTGGGGCTGACCCACCATTCCTTGTTGATCCCCTTAAACCTGCCCCCCACGCAGGCAATAGTTTCTTTAGTAAATTATTTTCAGTTAGACATGAGTGTGCCTTCTGACTGATACACCATGTTAAAGACTTCCATTTTTATCCTAAGTATATGAGGAAACCATTGAAATGTTTTAAGCATTGGGGGAAGAATGTGGGGGAAAAAGTCATAATTAAATTTGAGTTTCAAAAATCTCACTCTGGCTATGGTTTGAGATATAGATTGGAAAAAGATGAGAGTGCGTATGGGTAGGTCAGTTAGAAGATTATCATACTGGTCCAGAGGTGAAGAGACAGGGGCTTGGAATGGGGTGTTGGTAAAGGTGAAGATGGAGGATGCAAGAGATGTTTGATTGTAAAATCAACAGAAGCTAGCGATGGGTTAGATAAGGAGAGAGGGAGGGAGATGAGACATTGAGATGTCAAAAGTAACCCCTTGCTTAACTTTTGATCATGCTATGTGATAAGAAATGTAAATGGCTCTTGGTTAAGCAAGATGGCGGAGGAGTAGGAGACATGGATTTCATCTGGTCTCAGGAATTCAGCCAAATAGGGATCAAACCATTCTGAACACCTACGAACTCAACAGGAGATCGAAGAAAAGAATAGCAACAACTCTGAACAGAGAAGCGACCACTTACTGGAAGGTAGGACGTGCGGAG